>NC_057795.1:401934248-402234248 GCF_018294505.1 Triticum aestivum | reverse complement strand
ACTAATTAATTTCATTTATAAAATCATTTTAATTAGTTTAATTACGCGGTGGGGCCCGCATGTCAGTGCCACTGGGTTGCCCAGTTAGTAGTTGACTAAGTCAACCCAGTCAACTGGGGCCCGTGGGGCCCGTTGGCAGTGACCCTGGGGGTGGCCCCAGGTCGGCCACGTCGATTGCCGGCACCGGAGTTGGTTCCGGTGAGCCAAAACGCGGCGGAGGGCGCCGACGAGCCTCAAGATTTTGCCACGATGGCCCAAAACGGGTGTGGCTACTCCCGTTCGAAAGCTAGCGACATCGCATGAAGATGACCAGAACCACGTAGGCGAGCGGCGGAGGCGGCAACTTGTACGGGTGGATGATGGAGACGGCGGAGCAGCGTGCTATGGAGCAAAAGAAGAGGCTGGGCAGGCTCTACGCACGCGGGCGAGCTAAATGGGCACTGGAGCAGAACCATTTGGTCGACGGAAGCTCGTCGGCGATGAGCTCCCGGGGTGATGGGCTCGGGCACGTACGAGGCGGCAACTACGGGCACGTTGGGGCAAGGAGAAGAGAGCGGGGAGGAAGGAGAGCTCACCGCGGAGCACACAAGGAGGCTCGGTGGCGGTTTAGGAGCTGCAGGGGCAGCGCCGGAGACGAAGAAGATCAACAGCAGCCATAGATGGGGACGAAGGGGATCCGATGCTGCAGCGCCTCCGAGCTCCAGCTGAGGCCACCAGTCGAAGGAGTCGACCCCGGTGGATCTCACCGACAGGGTCAGCAGGCGTCGGGCCGCTGGTGGCCGCGACAATGACGGAGGACGGCGGTGATGGCGCTCGGGCGTCGATGGGGATCGAGGGGGAGAGGAAGAGGCGGAGTGGGCGAAGGAAGTGAGCGGGCGAGTGGGGTGGCAGGGCAAGTGGGAGGGGGGGCCGAGGCATCGAGGGGACCCTTATCCCCCTCGTCGACGGCGAGGTGGTTCGGCGGCAACGCGTGGGCGCGCGCCCTCGGTCGACTGAACAGGGGGAGGGGAGATCGACCAGGGAGGTAGGTGTGGGCCGGCTTGCTGGGCGAGTTGGCTCGGCCCAGGCTCTGTGCACTTGGCCCAGTGCACAGTGGCCTGTGCTCTTTCTCTTTTTTTTGATTTGCATTTGTTTCCTATTTAAAAGAGCTACTGAATTATTTTTGTTAATTGTGGCACTTTGCACAAAAATAGATATGAACAAAGTGAAGTTGCATAAAAAGTTTGGGGTCAGAAGGGGTTGGCTAACCATTTTTAGAAATTGGAAAGGCCAATTTAATTATTGTTGGACCACAAGATAAAAAAAACCAGGGGCATTTTGGGAACTCAAATGAGGTTGGTTCAACATGAAAATGATTAGGGGAATATAGGATAATGTGAACATTTAAGTTTTCATGTCTGACAAAATTTGAATTTTGACTTTAAACCTGGTTTTGAATTTGTATTGCGATTTGGATCAAGCAGAGATTAGCAACAGTAACCTGATGACAGGCACCATTAACGAGGGATTATTGTAGCTTAATTACCCGGGCGTCACAATTCTCCTCCACTACAGAAATCTCGTCCCGAGATTTAAGGGGTGTAGTAAGGGGGAAAGACTCAGGAAGGACGGAACTTGACACAAGATAGGTACCTGGGGCTATCTCGGTGAACGTCGCATAGAGGCATCTCTTGAGTTGAAATCAAGAAATTCATGGAGAGTAAGGTAAGAAGGTGTAACAAGAAGTTTCAAGCGCGTAGGCAATCGTTCGTTGCCTGAAACAGAGGGCGAAATGGGTTCAGAGCAATGTGAATAAGTATTGCTCCTGATACCAGAATAGATCACTAGGAAGGTGGCTCGTGATTTACATACATCACCAAGCGCGAGGGACAATTTTGGAAAACTAGGATCTATAGGAGAGTCAGGTTTTGATCTTGTGGAACAATGGGTTATGGGCCTACCATGTGGGTTAATAGCGGGAAAGGTGCTAACATTTGCACGGTCATGATAGAAAGGTCGGTCAGAGGACAACTTGTCAGTTATGTTGGCAACAACGTTGGTACCAAGGGCGAGGAACAAAGAGAACCATTTTCCTGCTTGTTAAGAAGAGGCGGACCAATAGGCAAAGTTCTCGTCCATCGGTGGCTACCAGAATGTCATCAACAATAGTAACAAGGTCTTACTGATAGAGTTTGTACATCGAGGTGTTTTCATAAGCAGCGAATTATCACTGCTCATATATGTTACCTTACAAGAAAGTTTAAACCAAATAATGGAAAGGAAAGTGTAGACATCGAATCAGTCATTGGCGTTCTCGAGTGTATAACAATTCAGAACCCGTAGAAACTTGGAATCAGCAAGAATTAATAGTTCATGAAGAACTCATAAGATGTTATGTACTTCCGTGATATTCTCAAGATACCAGAGGGTAGTACTCAAGGGTAGAGCAAAATAGAGGTTAGACAGGTGAAATGATCTATATTAGACAAGTACTTCAACTTGTCCGAGAAATGGTATCAAAGAACAATATGGTCAGAACCATGGTTGCAAAGGACCAAACATAGATAAAAGATGAACTTATCACAAGGGGATTATTATTATTACAAGAAGCTTCCATGATAAGTTCCAGATCGTGTCCATGGGCATGAACACAAAGTTCAAGGTCGACTCCCACTTCTCCAATGCATAAACTTTCATTCACTTCTCATTTTAGACGAAGCCATAGTGTTGAGATTTTATATGGCATAACACCAGTAGAGTATGACCCGTGGAAGTTTCCGGGTTCATACAGATTATGGAAGGCATAGGTTCAACCCATCAGGGTATCTTAGGAACATATACTATAATCTTCAGGAGTAATTAACACAAGCTCGGAAGTAGAGCATAGTTGAGAAAGCAAATGATACAACTTACCGAAGGCATTATGTATCCGAGGAAAGGCTCACAAGGTTATTGAATATGAAGGACGTTGTCGGATAAAACCCAACAAAGGATCTAGTGGTCCACAAGGGATCTAATGTGAGCATTGGTACTCAACCAAAAGAAGAAAGAATGCAAGGAGACCAGACTATAGAATCAACTGACTAATTCAAGCTCAATAGCAAAGGAATTACGATTTCCAAATCGAAGGATCAGAAGTGGAGGCTCTGATCAAAGACAAGTAAGTTGAATAGACATAGATCGAGAATCAATCAAGGTTTGATTTGTCGAACACCAGCTCATGTCTGGAGTGACGTCTGAACCAAGGGGAGAATTTTAAATAGGACTGATGATCGCGAGCATTCGCAAATGAATCAAATCAAATGCTCGAAATTACGATGACAAAGGATGCTAATGAGTATTGCTAAACATATGGAAGTAACCATAGTGTAAGCAGATAAGTATTTGCCGAGTAATAGTTGGAGAGGATTACCGAAACGGATAGTACTTCAAAGTATGGATCACTTGATCAACTAGGAATGAACAAATCCTCAAAAAGTGTGAGGAATTATTCATGGGGGTATTCATGCGGCAAGGAACTACAGGGCAGTAAGCATAAAGGATTATCGAAACATCAGAGAGTATTTCACGACATCTTGTAATAACAAGGGCAACTAGGGATGAAGGTATGAACGACAATTGTAGGTAGTTACCCATAAGGATTTATCGGTGGTAGGGATCTCAACGGCAAAGGACACAAGGGTCTCGGGAAAACATCGGAGAGTATCATCAGATTCTTCTGGTGCACCAAGCAATCATCTGGTGTGAGGGGCTCTACAGGAGAAAGTATTTACGAGAACCTAGAGTTAGAGTTAACAAAACCATTTAATCCGAATAGAAGAGAGATTAGAGTCCCAGAGTATAGACGGGGAGTAAAAGATCCTAATACCACCCAAAGGCGTCGTGGGCCTGTAAGCCGCACAGCCATGTTAGTAAATCAGTTTTTTTCAAAGACTAGACTCAACTTCGGCCAAGGAGTTGGAAAGGGGGATCCTACAGGCAATCGGCTCTGATACCAACTTGTGACGCCCCCGATTCAACCGTACACTAATCATACAGGCAAATGTGTACGATCAAGATCAGGGACTCACGAGAAGATATCACAACACAACTCTAGACACAAAGAAAATAATACAAGCTTTATATTACAAGCCAGGGGCCTCGAGGGCTCGAATACAAGCTTGATACACAAGAGTCAGCAGAAGCAACAATATCTGAGTATAGACATAAGTTAAACAAGGATGCCTTAAGAAGGCTAGCACAAAAACAACAACGATCGAAGAGGCAAGGACTCCTGCCTGGGACCTCCTAACTACTCCTGGTCGTCGGTGGTCTCCACGTAGTAGCATCCATCGGCGGTGGCATCTGGCTCCAAGGGTCCACCATCTGGTTGCAATAACCGGAAAGAATAAAGAAGGGGGGAAAAGGGGTAGCAAAGCAACCGTGAGTACTCATCCAAAGTACTCGCAAGCATCAGATCTATACTAAGTATGCATTTGTATCAAAAGGAAGGGTTTTATGTGTGGACTGAACTGCAGAATGCCAAAATAGAGGGGGAAGGCCTAGCCTACCGAAGACTAGCATCTTCAAGCAGCTCCGAGCATCTTGTAGCATGTAGAAGAGTAAAGAATAGCAATTTATGTTTAACAAGCATGTTGTAACATTAATGCCCAGAGATCCTTCCTCGACTCCCTGCGAGAAGCAATCCTGGAGCCACATATTGAAGTATCCATTCGTAGTTGTATAAGATTGGGATATAAGTCTGAACGTCCATTACCGCGGACACAGTATTCGAATATATATCTTCCCTGCAGGGGTGCACCATGTTACCCAACACGATCGATCACTCTGGTCGGACACACTTTTTTGGGTCAATGCCCGGCCTCGGAAGATCAACACATTGCAGCCCTACCTAGGCTCAGCAGAGAGGCCCCCCTGGTCTACATCCTAAGCGCTCCGGGGTCTTGGGCCCATCCCTGCAGCACTCTGGGTCATTGCGCACGGGATGAATACCAGCACCGCCTCGGATGGCCAACACAATCCGACCGTACCGCACTGCTGAACTGGACGTCTAACAAAGCTTCGGCTGATACTGCGATGTCGAGGCCCATATCTATTCTCGCATGGTGGTTAGCGCGTAAAGGCCAGAGGCCAACTCAGAACAAATACCCAAACCATAGTGTATTATTGGCTTGTGGAGACGAGTAGAGACTCATGATCGAAAGTGACCCCGTCGGCCTGTCTCGTGGACTTACGACAAGGGCCTAGAATGCCCAGTCGTGCCACATCATTATCTTGCGGGTGCTCTCCGGGCTCGCCCGACTTTCAACAAGGTCTCAAGTAAAGTCAAGGTAACTGTGTGTCCAGACATCAAGGGGAAAACCCGAGGAATCACCCCCGGTGGATTCCACTCAATGTAATCATCAAGGTGAATGTAAGAGGGACCACCCTCGAGGTTCACACTTGAGGTGTTGAATGACAGAGCCGTCTCGGGAATGGTGAAAGAGGAAATCACCCTCGATGACCACGACCGAATAGCTACACTATAGAATTATCATCAGGAGTGTGTTATGAGGGATCACCCTCGCCACTTGATAGTAGCTCTGCAGAGTCGAGCAACAAAAGGGGCGTGATGTGATGTGAGGTGTCGGGCTCTGGTCGTCGATCACGTTGATCGAGTCGTCGATGATGAAGCAGGGGTAAGAAGGACAAGTGGGGTCACTGATGGATCACTAACCAACCTATACTAAGAAGTTTAGGATAAGCAGGTAGGTAACAATAGCAGGTACAAAAGCAGGCTATGCATCAGAATAGGGGCAAACAATAATAGTAGCAAAATCTAATGCAAGCATGAGAGTATAGAATGGGCGATATCAGGATGATCAAAGGGGGGGCTTGCCTGGTTGCTCAGGCAAGAAGGAGGGGTCGTCGTCGACGTAGTCGATCATAGCGGCATCAACAACAGTCTCGGGGTCTACCAGAGAGAAGAGAGGGAAGAAACAGTAAATACATGCAATCATATGCATAACAATACAATAAGCGGGGCTAGAGGTGTTCTAACGCGGTGCTAGGTGATACTGGCAAAGGGGGAAACATCCGAGAAAGTTTTCCCGGTTCCGGACGTCTGTCAGACAGATGAACTAGAGGGGAAAATTTCAATGTTTGCTATGCTAGGGATGTGTGAGAGATGAACGGACTGCGTATTCGGATTTGTCTTGTCGTTCTGAGCAACTTTCATGTAGAAAACCTTTTCATCCGAGCTACGGTTTAATTTCAATGATTTTTCAAAGTTTTAAAAATTTTCTGGAATTATTACTATTAGCAGAAATTCATTATGACATCAGCATGATGTCAGGGTGAGGAAAGCTGTCAACTGACCCGCTGACTGGTCAAACTGACCAGTGGGTCCCACTTGTCAGAGATAGAGGGGCAGACAGATGTTTATTTTAATTAAAGAGAGTTAATTAACAGTTGGGCCCCAAATGTCAGTGACCCATTAAACTAACTAATTAAGTTCATTTACAAAATCATTTTAATTAGTTTAATTACGTGGTGGGGCCCGCATGTTAGTGCCATTGGGCTGCCCAGTCAGCAGTTGACCGACTCAACCCTATCAACTGGGGCCCGTAGGGCCCGTTGGCAGTGACCCTGGGGGTGGCCCCAGGTCGGCCATGTCAGATGCCGGCGCCGGAGTTGGCTCCGGCAAGCCAAAACGCGGCGGAGGACGCCGGCGAGCCTCGGGATTTCGCCACGGTGGCCCAAAAAGGGTGTGTCTACTCCCGTTCGAAAGCTAGCGACGTCGCGCGTCGCATCGAGCTATGAGTTGGTCTCAGGGATGACCGGAACCATGCCGGCGAGCGGCGGAGGCGGCGACTCGTATGGGTGGATGACGGAGACGGCGGAGCAGCGTGCTATGGAGCAAAAGAAGAGGTTGGGCAGGCTCTACGCGCGCGGGCGAGCTAAACGGGCACTAGAGCGGGACCATTTGGTCGACGGAATCTCGTCGGTGATGAGCTCCCGCGGTGATGGGCTCGGGCACGTACGAGGCGGCAACTACGGGCACGTTGGGGCGAGGAGAAGAGAGCGGGGAGGAAGGAGAGCTCATCGTGGAGCACACAAGGAGGCTCGGTGGCGGTTTAGGAGCTGCAGGGGCGGCGCCGGAGATGAAGAAGATCGACGATAGTCGGAGATGGGGACGAAGGGGATCTGATGCTGCAGCGCCTTCGAGCTCCAGCTGAGGCCACCAGTCGAAGGAGTCGACCCCGGTGGAGCTTACTGACAGGGTCAGCGGGCACGGGGCCTCCGGTGGCCGCGACAATGACGGAGGACGACGGTGATGGCGCTCGGGCGTCGATGTGGAACGAGGGGGAGAGGAAGAGGCGGAGTGGGCGAGGGAAGTGAGCGGGCGAGTGGGGTGGCAGGGCAAGTGGGAGGGGAGCCCGAGGCGTTGGGGGGATCCTTATCCCCCTCGTCGACGGCGAGGTGGTTCGGCGCCAACGTGCGGGCACGCGCCCTCAGTCAATTGAACAGGGGGAGGGGAGAGCGGCCGGGGAGGTAGGTGTGGGCCGGCCTGCTGGGCCAGTTGGCTCGGGCCAGGCTCTATGCACTTGGCCCAATGCACAGTGGCATGTGCTCTTTCTCTTTTTTTTGATTTGCCTCTGTTTCCTATTTAAAAGAGCTACTGAATTATTTTTGTTAATTGTGGCACTTTGTACAAAAATAGAAAAGAACAAAGTGAAGTTGCATAAAAAGTTTGGGGTCAGAAGGGGTTGGCTAACCATTTTTAGAAATTGGAAAGGCCAATTTAAGTATTGTTGGACCACAAGATAAAAAAAACCCAGGGGCATTTTTTGGAACTCAAATGAGGTTGGTTCAACATGAAAATGATTAGGGGATTTTATAGGATAATGTGAACATTTATGTTTTCATGTCTCGTAAAATTTGAATTTTGACTTTCAACCCGGTTTTGAATTTGTATTGCGATTTGGATCAAGCAGAGATTAGCAACAGTAACTTGATGACATGTCACCATTAACGAGGGATTATTGTAGCTTAATTATCTGGGCGTCACAAACACACACTCAGAATGTCTGGATATCATAATCACTTGACTCAGCTGGGAGTTAATCTTCTAGATGATTGTGTCATTGATAGGGTTCTTCAATCACTGTCACCAAGCTACAAAGGCTTCGTGATGAACTATAATATGCAAGGGATGGAAAAGACTATTCACAAGCTCTTCGCAATGCTCAAAGCTGCAGAGGTAGAAATCAAGAAGGAGCATCAAGTGTTGATGGTTAACAAGACCACTAGTTTCAAGAAAAAGGGCAAGGGAAAGAAGGAGAACTTCAAGAAGAATGGCAAGCGAGTTGTCACTCCCGGGAAGAAACCCAAAGCTGGACCCAAGCTTGAAACTGAGTGCTTCTACTGCAAAGGGACTGGTCACTGGAACCAGAACTGCCCCAAGTATTTGGCGGATAAGAAGGATGACAAAGTGAACAAAGGTATATTTGATATACATGGTATTGATGTGTACCTTACTAATTCTCGTAGTAGTGCCTGGGTATTTGATACCGGTTCGGTTGCTTATATTTGTAACTCTAAACAAGGACTACGGATTAAACGAAGATTGGCTAAGGACGGGGTGATGATGCGCGTCGGGAATGGTTCCAAGGTCGATGTGATCGCCGTCGGCACCCTACCTCTACATCTACCTTCGGGATTAGTTTTAGACCTGAATAATTCTTATTTGGTGCCATCGTTGAGCATGCACATTATATCTAGATCTTGTTTAGTGCGAGATGATTATTCATTTAAATCAGAGAATAATGGTTGTTCTATTTATATGAATAATATCTTTTATGGTCATGCACCCTTGAAGAGTGGTCTATTTCTGTTGAATCTCGATTGTGGTGATACACACATTCATAATATTGATGCCAAAAGATGCAAAGTTGATAATGATAGTGCAACATATTTGTGTCACTGCCGTTTAGGTCATATCGGTGTAAAGCGCATGAAGAAACTCCATGCAGATGGACTGTTGGAATCACTTGATTATGAATCATTTGATACTTGCAAACCGTGCCTCATGGGCAAGATGACTAAAAGTCCGTTCTCCGAAACAATGGAACGAGCCAATGACTTATTTGAAATAATACATACCGATGTATGCGGTCCGATGAGTGTTGAGGCTCGTGGCGGGTATCTTTATTTTCTGACCTTCACAAATGATTTGAGCATATATGGGTATATCTACTTAATGAAATACAAGTCTGAAACATTTGAAAAGTTCAAAGAATTTCAAAGTGAAGTGGAGAATCATCGTAACAAGAAAATAAAGTTTCTATGATCTTATCATGGAGGTGAATATTGAGTTACTTGTTTGGCCTTCATTTAAAACAATGTGGAATAGTTTCGCAACTCATGCCACCTGGAACACCACAGCGTAATGGTGTGTCGGAACGTCGTAACCATACTTTACTAGATATGGTGCGATCTCTCTTACCGATTTACCACTATATTTTTGGGGTTATGCATTAGAGGTAGCTGCATTCACGTTAAATAGGGCACCGTCGAAATCCGTTGAGACGACACCGTATGAACTGTGGTTTGGCAATAAACCTAAGCTGTCGTTTCTTAAAAGTTTAGGGATGTGATACTTATGTCAAAAGGCTTCAGCCTGATAAGCTCGAACCCAAATCGGAGAAGTGCGTCTTCATAAGATACCCTAAGGAAACAATTGGGTACACGTTCTACCACAAATCCGAAGGCAAGATCTTTGTTGCCAAGAATGGAACCTTTCTGGAGAAGGAGTTCCTCTCGAAAGAAATGAGTGGGAGGAAAGTAGAACTTGATGAGGTAATTGCACCTACTCTCAATTTGGAAAGTAGCTTATTCGAGAAATCCATTCCCGTGATGCCTACACCAACTGGAGAGGAAGCTAATGATAATGATCATGAAACTTCAGATCTAGTCACTACAGAACCTCGTAGGTAAACCAGAGCACGATTCGCACTAGAGTGGTACGGTAATCCTATTATGGAAGTCATGTTACTTGACCATGACGAACCTATGAACAATGAAGAAGCTATGATGAGCCCAGATTCTGATAAATGGCTTGAGGCCATGAAATCTGAGATAGGATCCATGTATGAGAACAAAGAGTTGACTTTTGTGGATTTGCGCGATGATCGGCGACTGATACGTCTCCAACGTATCTACTTTTCCAAATACTTTTGCCCTTGTTTTGGACTCTAACTTGCATGATTTGAATGAAACTAACCGGACTGACATTGTCTTCAGCAGAACTGCCATAGTGTTATTTTTGTGCAGAAACAAAAGTTCTCGGAATGACCTGAAAATCCTCGGAGACAAGTTTTGGAAAATATAAAAATACTAGCAAAAGATGAAGGCCAGGGGTCCCACACCCTGTCCACGAGGGTGCCCCCCCCTATAGGGCATGCCCCCCTGTCTCGTGGGCCCCCTGCTGCTCCACCGACCTCAACTCCAACTCCATATATTTTGTTTCGCGGAGAAAAAAATCAGGGAGGAAGTTTCATCGCGTTTTACGATACGAAGCCGCCGCCAAGCCCTAAAACCTCTTGGGAGGGCTGATCTGGAGTCCGTTCGGGGCTCCGTAGAGGGGGATTCGTCGCCGTCGTCATCATCAACCATCCTCCATCACCAATTTCATGATGCTCACCGCCGTGCGTGAGTAATTCCATCATAGGTTTGCTGGACGCTGATGGGTTGGATGAGATTTACCATGTAATCAAGTTAGTTTTGTTAGGGTTTGATCCCTAGTATCCACTATGTTCTGAGATTGATGTTGCTATGACTTTGCTATGCTTAATGCTTGTCACTAGGGCCCGAGTGCCATGATTTCAGATCTGAACCTATTACGTTTTCATGAATATATGTGAGTTCTTGATCCTATCTTGCAAGTCTATAGTCACCTATTATGTGTTATGATCCGACAACCCCGAAGTGACAATAATCGGGATACTTCTCGGTGATGACCGTAGTTTGAGGAGTTCATGTATTCACTATGTCTAATGCTTTGGTCTGGTTCTCTATTAAAAGGAGGCCTTAATATCCCTTAGTTTTCATTAGGACCCTACTGCCACGGGAGGGTAGGACAAAAGATGTCATGCAAGTTCTTTTCCATAAGCACGTGTGACTATATTCGGAATACATACCTACATTACATTGATGAATTGGATCTAGTTCTATGTCACCCTATGTTATAACTATTACATGAGGAATCGCATCGGACATAATTATCCATCACTGATCCATTGCCTATGAGCTTTTCATATATTGTGCTTCGCTTATTCACTTTACCGTTGCTACTGTTACAATCACTACAATACCGCTATCTTTACTTTTGCCACTGTTACCATTACTATCATACTACTTTGCTACTAAATACTTTGCTGCAGATACTAAGTTATCCAGGTGTGGTTGAATTGACAACTCAACTGCTAATACTTAGGAATATTCTTTGGCTCCCCTTGTGTCAAATCAATAAATTTGGGTTGAATACTCTACCCTCGAAAGTTGTTGCCATCCCCTACACTTGTGGGTTATCAAGACTAATTTCTGGCGCCGTTGCCGGGGAGCATAGCTCTATTCGTTGAGTCACTTGGGATTTATATCTGCTGAGCACTATGAAGAACTTGAAAGATCAAAGAACTAAAATCTACCCCTCAACTACGAGGGGAGGTAAGGAACTGCCATCTAGCTCTGCACTATATTCTCCTTCTGTTATGAATAAGCTTGCGACACCTAAACCTGCTACTGCTATGAATTCTGATATGTCGCATGTTATTGATGATGCCACTTCTGTTATGCATGATACTTATGATGAAACTACTTCTATGCTTGATACTACTGTGCCATTAGGTGAATTTCTTAATGAACAACTTACTAGGGCTAGGGAGAATGAAATTATTGAAAATGAAATTATTGATGAAAGCAATGATGAAGGTTCTCCCCCTAATTATGAATTGCCTCTTGTTCCTGAGGGTTGTGTTATGGATGAAGAAACTGCTAGAGATTTTCTTGCTTGCAATGACAGATCAGATCTTAAGAAATTATTAGCTAAGCTGAAACAAAAGACTCTAAATGCTAGAATGAAACATGACCCTACTTTTGCTACTTCACCTATCTTCATTACTGATAAGGACTATGAATTCTCTGTTGATCCTGAGATTATTACTTTAGTTGAATCTGATCCTTTCTATGGCACTGAATCTGAAACAGTAGTGGCACATCTTACCAAGTTAAATGATATATCCACCCTGTTTACTAATGATGAGAAGTCTCGCTATTATTATATCCTTAAGATATTTCCGTTCTCGTTAAAGGGTGATGCTAAAACTTGGTTTAATTCTCTTGATCCTGGTTGTGTGCGTAGTCCCCAGGATATGATTTATTACTTCTCTGCTAAATATTTCCCTGCTCATAAGAAACAAGCTGCCTTGCGGGAAATATATAATTTTGTGCAAATCAAAGAAGAGAGTCTCCCACAAGCTTGGGGGAGGCTTCTCCGATTACTTAATGCTTTGCCAGATCATCCTCTTAAGAAAAATGAAATACTTGATATCTTTTATAATGGACTAACTGATGCTTCCAAGGACCACTTGGATAGTTGTGCTAGTTGTGTTCTCAGGGAAACAACAGTCGACTAAGCTGAATTGTTCTCGAATAATATGTTGACAAATGAAAATAATTGGACTCTTCCTGAGGCAATTCCTGAACCAATTAAGCCAACTCCTGGGCCTATTCCTAAACCTACTCCGAAGAAGAGAGGTGTTCTATTTCTCAGTCCTGAAGATATGCAAGAGGCAAAGAAATCAATGAAAGAAAAAGGTATTAAATTTGAAGACGTTAAGAATTTACCTCCTATTGAAGAGATACATGGTCTTAATATACCGCCTATTGAAGAAATACATTATCTTGATAACCCGACATAGCTAGTGAAGGTAAATTCTCTCTATAGATATGATAAAGTTGAAATCCCGTCTATTAAGTTCCATAGCGAATCACTACTGGAATCAGCTACTTTGCCATCTGCCAGCTCTTTGCCGTCAGCTAGCAGACGGCAAAGAAGCTCTCTGCCATCAGCTACCCGAAAGCAGACGACAAAGAACTGGCTGATGGCAAAGAAAGCCTTTGCCATCAGCCTGTTCTTTGCCGTCCGCTAGCAGACGGCAAAGAGGGAGGGGGGCCCCACTGAGGAGCTGTTTAAAAAAATACTTAATGTCCTCCCTCTTTGCCGTCTGCTAGCAGACGGCAAAGAGCAAAAAA
Organism: Triticum aestivum; assembly: GCF_018294505.1. NCBI lineage: Eukaryota > Viridiplantae > Streptophyta > Magnoliopsida > Poales > Poaceae > Triticum > Triticum aestivum. Next base: position 402,220,976 of record NC_057795.1, on the reverse strand, counting down.
GCGGACGACAAAGAGGGCGGACGGCAAACATTCAACATATCTAACGGCACGCCCCACCCCGCCCTCTCTCTCTGTTTCTCTCCTGCTCCCACACGCGCGCCGCCGCCCCCAGCACTCACCGCCGGCCGGTCACCCACCGCCCCGCCGCCCCACCGGCCCCCCGCCCCGTCGCCCCACCGGCCCCCCACCACGTCGCCCCCGCCGCCCTGCCGTCTCGGCGCCGCCGCGCCCCGCCCGCAAGGCACCCCCCCGCGGCCCCACCGCCCCGGGCCCGGCGCCGCCGCCCCAGGCCGCCCCGCCCCCTCCTCCATCGGCCACCTCCTCCACCAGCCCAGGTGAGCTCTACCTCCTCTGTTTTTCCTTTTTTTTGTGTTTTTTAGTTTTAGGTTTATGTTTAGTTTAGATTTAGTTTTAGTTTTAGTTTTAGGTTTAGTTTTAGGTTTAGGTTTAGTTTTAGTTTAGTTTTAGGTTTAGATTTAGTTTTTTCCTTTTTTCCTTTTTTTAGTTTTAGGTTTATGTTTAGTTTAGATTTAGTTTTAGTTTTCGTTTTAGTTTTAGATTTAGGTTTAGTTTTAAGTTTAGTTCAGTTTTAGGAAAGAAAAAGAAGAAGAAAAAAACAGGAGAGGAGGAGAAGAAGAAGATGAAAAGGAAAGGAAGAAGAAGAAGAGGAGGAGGAGAAGAAAAAAGAAGAAGAGGAAGAAGAAGAAGAAAAAGAGGAGAGGAGGAGAAGAAGAAGAGGAAAGGAAAGGAAGAAGAAGAAGAGGAGGAGGAGAAGAAAAAAGAAGAAGAGAAGAAGAAGAAGAAAAAGAGGAGAGGAGGAGAAGAAGAAGAGGAAAAAGGAAAGGAGGAGGAAGAAGAAGAAGAAGAAGAAGAAGAAGAAGGAAAAAGGAAGAAAGGAAGAAGAGGAAGAAGAAGAGAAGGAAAAAAGAGGGGAAAAACCCGACCCGACACGGCACCCCGACCCCGACCCGGCACCCCGACACGACACCCCGACCCGGCACCCCGACCCCGACCCCGACACCGACACCCCGACCCCGAGCCTGACCCGACACCCCGACCCCGACACCGACACGGCACCCCGACCGCGACCCGGCACCCTGACCCGACACCCCTACCCCTGAGACCCCGACCCCGACCCCGACCCCGACACCCCGACCCTGACCCCAACACCGACACCCCGACCCCGAGCCTGACCCGACACCCCGACCCCGACACCGACATGGCACCCCGACCCCGACCCGGCACCCCGACTCCGACACCGACACCCCGACCCCGACACCGACACGACACCCCGACCCCGACCCGGCACCCCGACCCCGACCCTGACCCCGACACCCCGACCCCGACCCCGACACCGACACCCCGACCCTGAGCCTGACCCGACACCCCGACCCCGACACCGACATGGCACCCCGACCCCGACCCGGCACCCCGACCCCGACACCGACACCCCGACCCCGACACCGACACGACACCCGACCCGACACCCCGACCCCGAGACCCCGACCCCGACCCCGACCCCGACACCGACACCGACACCCCGACCCCGAGCCTGACCCGACACCCCGACCCCGAGCCTGACCCGACACCCCGACCCCGACACCGACACGGCACCCCGACCCCGACCTGGCACCCCGACCCGACACCCCGACCCCGACCCCGACACGGCACCCTGACACCGACACGACACCCCGACCCCCGACACCTCCCGAAAAGGTGTTCTTTGGCCTTCCAGAGGCTGACGGGGTCATATATTTGTGAATTATTAGTTAGGTCATATATTTTTCGATTTTGTTATGAAAAACATCATATATAATTGTGTTGATCGGGTAGTTTTAAATGTGCAGTTGTTTATGTTGTACTTGATGATGATACACTTAAGTGTGATACATATTATTATTCATGTCGGTACTTTTTTTCATGTTGTACTAATTTCGTTTATTCTTTGTCATGGCAGGTGTTGAAAGATGGTGGGCGCTGGTCGGGAGCGCGCCGAGGCCCCTTCTTCGTCGGCGCGTAGTGTGAGGTCTTCCATTCCACACGCACCTCTCCATCGAGCGTTGTTGTACAGTATGGAGACACCGTCGGGCCCTTCTTCATCGACCGCGGTGCCCAGCAGGGGACGAGGTAAGAAGAAGGGCCGAGGTGGAACACGTGGTCGCGGGAGAGGAGGTAGGGTGACTCTTACGGTGCCTTCCTTGCCGCCGCCCCCAGCTGTTTCACCCGAGCACGTGACTGCTAGGGTGGACTCGTCTGAGGAGGAGGCTACACGGACTCCGGTCCACGAGCCTCCGGTCCACGGGTCTTCGGCCCATGAGCCTCGGGTCGACGGGCCTTCGTCCCACGAGAGTTGGGCCCACGAGACCCCGGAGGAGCACACGTCTGGATGGGGTACTTGGTCGGGTCAGCCTGAGGATGGCGGGGAGCCGAGTGGCCATGCTGATGATGGCGGGGAGCCAACTGATTTTGAGGAGGAGGGGGAGGGGGGCAACGTCTACCAGCGTGGTGCTACACGGCTCCCGCCCGTGCCGGCGACCCGCGAGCAGAGGTGGTTGATTTTCCCTGATGGGGAGAGGTAAGTGCATTTAATCTTTTTGTACGTTCTGCATTCACGTTTCTTCAAATAACTAATGCGTTGGCCTTGTCATGCTGCAGGGGTTGGGACCACCATGAAAGTGTCCGCCGGCCCAACTCCGTCCTTGGAGTTCTGATTCGGCAAAACTTTCCGGGGTTTGTCAATTGCCTGGTGAGGGTCGGCTTCCAGAGGTTGGATTGAGTTGGGAGCACTACTTGGCTGCCCCGGCCCCGCCGGGTGAGATTATCGACGGTGTCTTGTGCAAGACGAGGGCAGACATGGTGATCAGAAAGTTCTGGGTAATTTCTCCTTTACACAATTAAAAATCTTCAACTAGCTAGTTATTAATTGTACTAATCAATATTGTCTCATTTGATTGCAGACATTCTACAGGTGTGAGGAGGGATACGAGGAGGAGGCGGCAGATGTTATCCACAAGGAGTGCAAGCGCCTACTTCAGAACTTACGGCATGAGGCTCGGGTGCAGTCTGTTCGAGACTACTACGCCGACCGTGGTATCAAGAAGTCCAAGCAGGAGTGCCGCGATAAGTTCTTGAGTAAGGAGCAGTACATGAAGGTAATTCTTAAGGCCTTGTACTTAATTCCTTCATTTAGTAATTCATAGCCGTAGCGCTGAAGTTTCTATTTGCTAACTTAGGCCCCTCAGAGATGGTGTGCGGATCGGATGGATTGTTGGGAGGTGTTGGTCGATGGGTGGTGCTCAAAAGAATGGCGGGCCACCCACAACGAGGCCAAGGACAAACGTGCCCAAATGGAAGGTGTGCCACACCACCAAGGCAGCTCCAACTTATTTCAGTACGGGCGGAACTGGGTATGTGGTTTGCTTCATGATTCATGCAATTCATTCATCATGCTAGCTTTAGCCCTTTAATTACTAATTTACTTTGTTTCTCTCTTTCAGGCACGCTACAATAAGGCGGATAAGGTGCCAGAGGTGTACGACCTGTATGCCATGGCCCACACTGGCTCTTACAAGAAAGTCAAGGCATTCTCTGCGTCTGACCTCGATGATCCAAAGAACTTCACCAACATCTCCGCCCACGACAAGCTCGTGCAATATAGAGATCAGGGGAAGGCGAGGAAAGGGGAGGACTTTAACCCGAGCCAGGGTCCCATTGATACAGAGTTGCTGATGATATCTGGTGGCGGGAGGTCCCATGGCTCCATAGCCATGGGAGATGGACTTATCCGTTGTCCTAGCACTCTCCCGGAGATCAAGGCGCGCCAGTCGAGCTCCGCTCCTGAGATAAGGCCTCGTGAACGGCCAGTCCAACTCGCCATCAAGGTTAGTTATACGTACTCAGCTATCTTTCTCCATTACATTGTGTGCGCTTCCATCAATGATTACAAATGGTCATGTGAGTGGTGTTGCAGGCTGCTATACAGAGTGAGAGAGATAGAACGGAGAAACTTCTGGCGGAGGCGGCGGAGAGGCAGCGGGAGTTGGAGGAGAGGACGACAAAGATGTTGGAGGAGGAGAGGGCACGGAATGACATGCAGGCAAGGGCCATGTATGAGCTCCTTGTGGTAAGTTTCTTCTGCAGATTACTTGCTAGTCTTAACATTTGAGTCTCATTACTAACTAGTATGACTCTGTTGTGAAAACCAAATGTGCAGTCTGTGTGCGAGAAGTCCGGTCAGACCGCTCCGCCGATGCCAGTGATTGCTCCTGGGAGCACGGTGAGTTTAATTTGAATGGACATTACTTGCTAGTCTTAACATTTGAGTGTCATAATGCTAACGAGACATTGGAAATGATCTTTGGTGCAGCTTAACTCCAGAAACGCATCGCACGATCCTTCTCCAGCTACCGGCACGAGCCAGCCCGCTCCTCCACCTCCCTGATCACGGTAAGTTTCTCTAGACTTAGACTTAGCTTTATTTCCTCCAATATGCTTACCATAATGACCTAGAGTTAGCTTCTTTTCCTTCAAAATGACTTAATAAGCTTACTTATGTCAAAAATTGCATAATTAACTTAGTTAGCTCATAAACGATCCATTTTACCTAAGTTAGCTCTAATATGACTCATTTTACCTTAGTTAGCTTACAAGTGATCCAATTTATCCAAGTTAGCTCTAAAATGACCCATTTTAGTAGATTAGCTCGTAAATGATCCATTTTACCTACGTTAGCTTTAAAATGACCCATTTCACCTAGGTTAGCTCCAAAATGACTCATTTCACCTAGGTTAGCTCCAAAATGACCCATTTCACGTAGGTTAGCTCCAAAATGACCCATTTCACCTAGATTTGCTCCTAAACGATCAATTTCACCTAAGTTAGCTAAAAACGATCCATTTCACCTAAATTAGCTCTTAAATGATCCATTTCACCTAAGTTAGGTCATAAACGACCCATTTCAACTAAGTTAGCTCATAAAAGCTCATAAATGATCCATTTCACCTAAGTTAGCTCAAAAACGATCCATTTCACCTTACTTAGCTCAAAACGATCCATTCACCTAGTTAGCTCATAAACGACCCATTTCAACTAAGTTAGCTCATAAATGATCCATTTCAACTAAGTTAGCTCATAAACAACCCATTTCAACTTTGTTAGCTCATATATGATCCATTTCACCTAAGTTAGCTCATAAATGACATATACTTCTTGTTCTAGTCTTCTTCTTGTTCTAGTCACCTATTTCTAACTTTCTTATTTACCATTTTGCAGATTTCATTCACTTCATGGAAGCTAGCTTGCTATGATGGAGTGCTTGCTTTTCCTTTGATGAAACTTTGCATTGTATCTAGCTTGCTATGATAGAACTTGCTATCTTGACGAAACTTTGCATTGTAATATGTATATGGATGGAACTTGCTTATGTATGAACAATGTGTATGGATGGAACTTGCTTATGTATGAACAATGTGTATGGATGAAACTGATGTGATATGTGAAATGAAACTTATGTGCTGGATATGTGATATGGAAATATATCTATATATGTCATATATATTTGCTGTGAAAATTGTTGGATTAAAAAAACAGAAAAAAGAGACAATATGCAGGCTCTTTGCCGTCTGCCACCGACGGCAAAGGGCTCTTTGCCATCAGCAGCGGACGGCAAAGAGGCCACGTGGCAGGCAACTGTGCTTCCTGGGAGGCTGACCAATTTGGTCAGTTTGCCATCAGCAACTGACGACAAAGGCTTTGCCGTTTGCAGTGGACGGCAAAGGCCTGCTGTTAACCACCTAACGGAGTAACAACGCATTTATTGCCGTCCGTCTTCTTTGCCGTCCGCTGCTGATGGCAAAGGCCCCTTTGCCGTCAGCTGCCCGAAGCAGACGGCAACGCAACTCTTTGCCGTCCCCTACTTTGCCGTCACCTTTTGCCGTCCGCGGCTGACGGCAAAGGTCTTTGCCGTCCGCCATCCATGCCTTTGCCGTCCGCCGTGGCAGATGGCAAAGTAGCAGATTCCTGTAGTGAATGCTTAGATGAGTTTGATGACTTTATGGATAAACAAGCAAATTTCAATGATTATGTTAGTAGACAGTTGAAAAATAATTCTTATATGATTGGACGCTTGAGTGATTATATGTCTAGAGTTAAGGGTGAACTTAGACTCACTAGTAAACATGCTTCTATGGTTACTACTCAAGCTGAACAAGTACTTAAGGCTCAGAATGAATTGCTAGATGAATTAAATAATAAACATGACTTTGCTGTTAGAGTGGCTACTAGAACTGGTAAAATGACTCAGGAACCTTTCTATCCTGAAGGCCACCCTAAGAGGATTGAACAAGATTCTTAGAATAATAATCTAGATGCTCCTATTTCTTCTAAGAAGAAGAAAAAGGAAAATGATAGTACTTTGCATGCTTCTAATGAACCTAATGTAGAAACACCTGAGAATCCTAATAATACTTCTATCTCTAATGCTGAAACACAATCTGGAGATGAACATGAACCTAATGATAATGCTAATAATGATGTTCATGTAGATGCTCAACCTAGTAATAACAATGATATATAAATTGAACCTGATGTTGGTCTTGATAACCCACAATCAAGAAACCAACATTATGATAAGAGAGATTTTGTTGCTAGGAAACATGGTAGGGAAAGAGAACCATGGGTTCAGAAACCCATGCCCTTTCCTACTAAACCATCCAAGACAAAGGATGATGAGGACTTTGAGCGTTTTACTGAAATGATTAGACCTATTTTCTTACGCATGCGCTTAACTGATATGCTTAAAACAAACCCATTTGCTAAATACATGAAAGATATCATCACTAATAAAAGGAAAATACCTGAAGCTGAAATCTCCACCATGCTTGCTAACTATTCCTTTAAGGATGGAATACCTAAGAAACTTGGTGATCCCAGAGTGCCCACTATACCATGCTCCATAAAAAGAAATTATGTTAAAACTGCCTTATGTAATTTAGGAGCCGGTGTTAGTGTTATGCCTCTTTCCTTATACCGTAGACTTGAATTAAGTAAGTTGACACCCACCGAGATATCCTTGCAAATGGCTGATAAATCAACTGCTATGCCTGTCGGCATTTGTGAGGACGTGCCTGTTGTTGTTGCGAATGTTACTATCTTAACAGACTTTGTCATTCTTGATATTCCTGAGGACGACAGTATGTTGATTATCCTTGGTAAGTCCTTTTTAAATACTGCAGGTGCTGTTATTGATTGCAACAAAGGCAATGTCACCTTTCATGTTAATGGAAATGAGCACACGGTACATTTTCCGAGGAAACGACCTCAAGTTCACAGCATAAATTCAATTGGGAAAATTCCATCAATTATTATTGGAGGTTTTGAATTTCCTCTTCCTACTGCAAAGAAAAAGTATAATATTCTTATTATTGGGGATTTTCATATCCCCGTTAAGGTAACCTAGTGTCACTTCGAAATTTATCCGGTTCTATGTGATTCGGAATGAGTTTGTTAACAAGACTTGATCAACCTTGTTAGTGGATTCCTTTTGATGATCATGAGATGGATGAAACTAGAAGGCACAACCTTCTGTACCTTCTTTTTACTTTGTGTTACTTAGAATAAATAAAGTAGAAATATAATATTTTGTATGTTTTCTAAATTATCCATGCAATAAAAAATATCCCGAAAATAAAAGTGCTCCAAATGCCCTGTAAATTTAGTATGATTTTTATGGAATATTTAAGGATTTTAGGCCCTGAGAACACTGCAGGGGGGTCAAGCACCTGGCCACGAGGGTGGAGAGCGCCCCCCCTATACGGCGCCCCCTGTCTCATGGGCCCACGGTGGACCCCCTCCACTTATTCCTGCACCCACACACTTCTTCTTCCTCCCAAAAAAATCATCATCTAGCTCAAGCACAAGTTCCAACTCATTTTGCTGTGATTTTTGATCTCCTTGCTCAAAGCCCCATTCACAAAACTGCTTTGGGAGATTGTTGCTTGGTATGTGACTCCTCCATTGATCCAATTAGTTTTGGTTCTAGTGCTTTATTCATTGCTATTTTTTGCTGCATAGGTGACCATGTTCTTGAGCTTGCATGTCAAAGTTATGAGGTCCCAAGTGGTTTTAATGCATGATATAGGCTCTAGGAACTTGTAGGAGTAGTTGCTATCAATCTTGTTCAGTTTTATTTACTTTTATTTTGAAGTTACTAAAAATTTCAGAATTTTCAGAAAAGATGAAGAGGTGGTTATTGAGGGGCTCTTCTAGCCAAGCCTCCAAGGATAAGCAAGATAAGGAGAAAGAAAATGCCAAGTATAATCTTCCTCGCATAGCGGAAGTAAGGCCTTGTGAATGGCCATGTGATAATTTCTCGAGAGCAGCCAGGATTTATGAAGACTTTTATTCTTTGGCTGAAAATGTTGGCCTCACCGACTTCCTCCATGACCGGATCGAACAGTATCTCTTACTTACCAATACTTCCGTGCAAAAGTTTTATTATCATCCTAAGAATTCACCTCCTTCGGTATCTTTTCATTTATATGATGAGGCTAAGGAAATGTCATTACGTGATTTTTGCGCGGTTTGTAGAATATCCTTTGAGGGTAGCTTAGATGAACCACATCGTAAAGATGTGGATGGTTTCGTTGATACTATTGCTGTAGGAGAACCGAAGAAAGGTTCTGAGGCAAGAATCACTAGCATACACTTCCCTGTTTTGCGCTACTTTGCCTTATTTGCTAGTCGATGCTTAATTAGTCGTGGAAATAGTGGAAACTTCAATGTTCCTGATATTGTTATTCTGATCCATGCCTTATTTGGTGATAACACTTTTCGTATGGGTGTCGTTATTGCTAAACGGTTAAGTCTAAACCGTACAAAGGGCCCCATCTTTGGAGGCATCTATGCTGCACGCCTTGCTAGATACTTTGAGATGCCTATTAGACATGATGAGGAAGAGGAGACATCTTTGCCTCTTACCTATTTAGATTATAGGAGCATGGTAGCGCATGAGTTTATTGTTTACAATGATGATAAGATGCTCCTGTATAACCTGAGATTTAATAAGAAACACAATGAGGTTATTACCCTACCCGCACCTTCCTTGTTTGATTTAACTGCAGGGCACTACCTTGTCTCGCCGGAAGTAGTGTACGCATACCGAGGCTAGACATCAGCTCAAGAACCTGAGCCGGAACCACCACTGGACCCATATCGTCCATCATCTTATTAGTGGGATCCAGAGGAGATCGCTAACTGGTGGCAGTACGAGGACACTTCTCAGTATACTGGGGAGAGTAGCCGCTATCCATGGCCATAAACCAACTTAGGCCAAAAGCCTAAGCTTGGGGGAGTACATATTTCCCACCGACTTTACATTCATGTTCACACACTATTCTAGTTGTCGGTGCTCATACTCTTTCATTGTACTATCCATGCTAGTTTAAATTCTTTTTCTAGTTTTCTTCTTGTGTGTTTGATAAACCTTATAAAAAACCCCAAAAAATTAGTTAGGTTAATTTTCATGCATGTAGTAGAAATAATTAAAAAGAAAACCCAAAAAGATTTCTCGTTCTACTTTTACTTGTTGGGAGCTTTCTCGTGTAAATAGTTTTATTTTTTTTCTTTCCTTTGGGGGTCAAGAGTAGAAGACCATATTGAAAATGTTTAGTGGCTCTCATGTGCATGATGGTTGATTTAATTTAGAGCCCATATTACCTTGTCTTCTCTCTTGAAATGAATGCTTGCAGATTCCAGCTTAGTCCAATGAACGTACACTCTTATTATTATACACATCGTTCGGTCGTGCAAGTGAAAGGCAATAATGACGATATATGATGGATTGATTGAGATGAGAGAAGCTGGTATGAACTCGACCTCTTTTGTTTTTGTAAATATGATGAGTTCATCGTTCCTGATTCAGCATATTATGAAGTAGACATGTTTGCAATGACATTTAGAGATTATAGTTGCTTATGCCATGCTTAATTAGCTATGAGTTATAATGGTTTACCTTGCGTGCCAACATGCTATTAAAATGATTGTGATGTGGTATGATGAGATGGTATCCTCCTTTGAATGAATTGAGTGACTCGACTTGGCACATGTTCACGCATGTAGTTGAAACAAAATCAACATAGCCTTCATGATATTTATGTTCATGGTGGATTATATCCTACTCATGCTTGCACCTAGTGTAAATTAATTTTAATGCATGTTCATGATTGTTGTCGCTCTCTCAGTTGGTCGCTTCCCAGTCTTTTGCTAGCCTTCACCTGCACTAAGCGGAAATACTGCTTGTGCATCCAAACACCATAAACCCCAAAGTTATTCCATATGAGTCCACCATACCTTCCTATATGCGGTATCTACCTGCCGTTCCAAGTAAATTTGTATGTGCCAAACTCCAAACCTTCAAATGAAATTCTGTTTTGTATGCTCGAGCAGCTCATGTTTCAACTAGGACTGTCTGTATATTCCATGCTAGGTAGGTTATTCTCAAGAGGAGTGGACTCCGCTCCTCATTCACGAGAAAATGGCTGGTAACCGGGATGCCCAGTCCCATGATCAAAAAGATCAAAGCAAATCAAAATAATTAAACAAAACTCCCCCAGGATTGTTGTTAGTTGGAGGCACTCGTTGTTTCGAGCAAGCCATGGATTGATGCTTGTTGGTGGTGGGGGAGTATAAACTTTACCATTCTATTTGGGAACCGCCTATAATGCATGTAGTATGGAAGATATCGCCATCTCATATTTGTTGCGTTGACAGTGAAAGTATGCCACTCAAAATGTTATTAATCTCTCTACTTTAAAATTGAGCTCTAGCACCACTACAAATCCCTGCTTCCCTCTACGAAGGTCCTATCTATTTACTTTTATGTTGAGTCATCACCTTCTTATTAAAAAGCACCCGCTGGAGAGCACACTGTCATTTGTATGCATTACTATTAGTTTATATTGGGCATGACTTGACTGGATCTCTTTTACCATGAATTACAATGTTTAGTTAGTCCTTGATCTTTAAAGGTGCTCTGCATTTATGTTTTGCGGTCTCAGAAAGGGCTAGCGATATACCATTTTGTTATATCATATTATGATTGTTTTGAGAAAGTGTTGTCATCCGAGTTTTATTATTATCGCTCGCTAGTTGATTATGCCATTGATATGAGTAAACATGAGACCTGAGTGTTATTGAGAATATGGTTAGTTCATAATATTTGCTGAAACCTTGAATGCTTGCTTTACATATTTACAACAAGAGCAAACAGAGTTTGTAAAAGTTTTTCTTTATCACTTTCAGTTTGTCAACTGAATTGCTTGAGGACAAGCAAAGGTTTAAGCTTGGGGGAGTTGATACGTCTCCAACGTATCTACTTTTCCAAACACTTTTGCCCTTGTTTTGGACTCTAACTTGCATGATTTGAATGAAACTAACCCGGACTGACGTTGTTTTCAGCAGAACTGCCATAGTGTTATTTTTGTGCAGAAACAAAAATTCTCGGAATGACCTGAAAATCCTCGGAGACAAGTTTTGGAAAATATAAAAAATACTGGCAAAAGATGAAGGTCAGGGGGCCCACACCCTGTCCACGAGGGCGGGGGTGCCCCCCTATAGGGCGTGCCCCCTGTCTCGTGGGCCCCCTGCTGCTCCACCGACCTCAACTCCAACTTCATATATTCCGTTTCATGGAGAGAAAAATCAAAGAGGAAGTTTCATCGTGTTTTACGATACGGAGCCGCCGCCAAGCCCTAAAACCTCTCGTGAGGGCTGATCTGGAGTCCGTTCGGGGCTCCGGAGAGGGGGATTCGTCGACATCGTCATAATCAACCATCCTCCATCACCAATTTCATGATGCTCACTACCGTGCGGGAGTAATTCCATCGTAGGCTTGCTGGACGGTGATGGGTTGGATGAGATTTACCATGTAATCAAGTTAGTTTTGTTAGGGTTTGATCCCTAGTATCCACTATGTTCTGAGATTGATGTTGCTATGACTTTGCTATGCTTAATGCTTGTCACTAAGGCCCGAGTGCCATGATTTCAGATCCGAACCTGTTATGTTTTCATGAATATATGTGAGTTCTTGATCCTATCTTGCAAGTCTATAGTCACCTATTATGTGTTATGATCCGACAACCCCGAAGTGACAATAATCGGGATACTTCTCGGTGATGACCGTAGTTTGAGGAGTTCATGTATTCACTATGTGCTAATGCTTTGGTCCGGTTCTCTATTAAAAGGAGGCCTTAATATCCCTTAGTTTCCATTAGGACCCCGCTACCATAGGAGGGTAGGACAAAAGATGTCATGCAAGTTCTTTTCCATAAGCACGTGTGACTATATTCGGAATACATGCCTACATTACATTGATGAATTGGAGCTAGTTCTGTGTCACCCTATGTTATAACTATTACATGAGGAATCGCATCCGACATAATTATCCATCACTGATCCATTGCCTACGAGCTTTTCATATATTGTGCTTCGCTTATTCACTTTACCGTTGCTACTGTTACAATCCCTACAATACTGCTATCTTTACTTTTGCCACTTTTACCATTACTATCATACTAATTTGCTACTAAATACTTTGCTGCAGATACTAAGTTATCCAGGTGTGGTTGAATTGAAAACTCAACTGCTAATACTTAAGAATATTCTTTGGCTCCCCTTGTGTCGAATCAATAAATTTGGGTTGAATACTCTACCCTCGAAAGCTGTTGCGATCCCCTACACTTGTGGGTTATCAGCGACCCATAGAGAATAAATGGATCTTCAAGAAGAAGACTGATGCTAATGGTAATGTTACTGTCTATAAAGCTTGACTTGTCGCGAAAGGTTTTCGACAAGTTCAAGGAGTTGACTATGATGAGACTTTCTCACCCGTAGTGATGCTTAAGCCTGTCCAAATCATGTTACCAATTGCCACATTTTATGATTATGAAATCTGGAAAATGGATGTCAAAACTTCATTCCTTAATGAATTTCTTAAAGAAGAGTTGTATATGATGCAACCAGAAGGGTTTTGTCGATCCTAAAGGTGCTAACAAAGTGTGCAAGCTCCAGTGATCCATTTATGGACTAGTGCAAGCATCTCGGAGTTGGAATATACACTTTGATGAGGTGATCAAAGCATATGATTTATATAGACTTTTGGAGAAGCCTGTATTTACAAGAAAGTGAGTGGGAGCTCTATAGCATTTCTAATATTATATGTGGATGACATATTGTTGATTGGAAATGATGTAGAAATTTCTGGATAGCATAAAAGGATACTTGAATAAAAGTTTTTCAATGAAATACCTTGGTGAAGATGCTTATATGTTGGGCATCAAGATCTATAGAGATAGATCAAGACGCTTGATAGGACTTTCACAAAGCACATACCTTGATAAAGTTTTGAAGAAGTTCAAAATGGATCAGTCAAAGAAAGGGTTCTTGCCTGTGTTACAAGGTGTGAAGTTGAGTCAGACTCAATGCCCGACCACTGCAAAAGATAGAGAGAAAATGAAAGTCATTCCCTATGCCTCAGCCATAGGTTCTATCATGTATGCTATGTGTAGGGGAACATAGTAATTCAAAAAAATTCCTACGATCACGCAAGATCTATCTAGGAGATGCATAGCAACGAGACGGGAGAGTGTGTCCACGTACCCTCGTAGACCAAAATCGGAAGCGTTTAGTAATACGGTTGATGTAGTCGAACGTCTTCATGATCCAACTGATCCAAGTACCGAACGTACGGCACCTTCGTGTTCAGCACACATTCAACACGATGACGTCCCTCGTGCTCTTGATCCAGTTGAGAATGAGGGTGAGTTCCTTCAGCACGACGACATGGTGATGGCGACGATGAGTTACTGGCGCAGGGCTTCGCCTAAGCACTACGATGATGTTACAGAGGTGCTAAACTGTGGAGGGAGGCACCGCACACGGCTAAGAGATTGTTTGTTGTGCTTTGGGGTGCACCCTGTCCCCGTATATAAAGGAGGAGAGGGGGAGGCTGTTGGGGAACATAGTAATTTCAAAAAAATTCCTACGCACACGCAAGATCATGGTGATGACATAGCAACAAGAGGGGAGAGTGTTGTCCACGTACCCTCGTAGACCGTAAGCGAAAGCGTTATGACAACGTGGTTCATATAGTTGTACGTCTTCACGATCCGACCGATCCAAGTACCGAACGTACGGCACCTCCGAGTTCAGCACACGTTCAGCTCGATGACGATCCCCGGACTCCGATCCAGCAGGGTGTCGGGGATGAGTTCTGTCAGCACGACGGCGTGGTGACGATGATGATGTTCTACCAGCGCAGGGCTTCGCCTAAACTCCGCGACGATATGATCGAGGTGGAATATGGTGGAGGGGGGCACCGCACACGGCTAAGGAACGATCCGTAGATCAACTTGTGTGTCTATGGGGTGCCCCCTTGCCCCCGTATATAAAGGGGCAAGGGGGGAGGCTGGCCGGCCCCTTGGGCGCGCCAAGGGAGGAGGAATCCTCCTCCTAGTAGGAGTAGGACTCCTCCCTTCCTACTCCTACTAGGAGGGGGAAGGAAGGGGGAGAGGGGGAAGGAAAGGGGGGGCGCCGCCCCCCCTCCTAGTCCAATTCGGACCAGAGGGGGGAGGGGGCGCGCGGCCCATGCTGGCCACCCCTCTCTCCTTTCCCCTAAGGCCCATAAGGCCCAATACTCTCCCGGGGGGTTCCGGTAACCCCCCCCCCCCCGGCACTCCGGTTTTCTCCGAAATCACCCGGAACACTTCCGGTGTCCGAATATAGTCGTCCAATATATCAATCTTTATGTCTCGACCATTTCGAGACTCCTCGTCATGTCCGTGATCACATCCGGGACTCCGAACAAACTTCGGTACATCAAAACTTATAAACTCATAATAAAACTGTCATCGTAACGTTAAGCGTGCGGACCCTACGGGTTCGAGAACTATGTAGACATGACCTAGAACCATTCTCGGTCAATAACCAATAGCGGGACCTGGATGCCCATATTGGTTCCTACATATTCTATGAAGATCTTTATCGGTCAAACCGCATAACAACATACGTTGTTCCTTTGTCATCGGTATGTTATTTGCCCGAGATTTGATCGTCCGTATCCAATACCTAGTTCAATCTCGTTACCGGCAAGTCTCTTTACTCGTTCTGTAACACATCATCTTATAACTAACTCATTAGTTACAATGCTTGCAAGGCTTAGGTGATGAGTATTACCGGGAGGGCCCAGAGATACCTCTCCGACAATCGGAGTGACAAAACCTAATCTCGAATTATGCCAACCCAACATGTACCTTCGGAAACACCTGTAGAGCACCTTTATAATCACCCAGTTACGTTGTGACGTTTGGTAGCACACAAAGTGTTCTTCCGGTAAACGGGAGTTGCACAATCTCATAGTTGTAGGAACTTTGTATAAGTCATGAAGAAAGCAATAGCAATATACTAAACGATCAAGTGCTAGGCTAACGGAATGGGTCATGTCAATCACATCATTATCCTAATGATGTGATCCCATTAATCAAATGACAACACATGTCTATGGTTAGGAAACATAACCATCTTTGATTAATGAGCTAGTCAAGTAGAGGCATACTAGTGACTTTATGTTTGTCTATGTATTCACACATGTATCATGTTTCCGGTTAATACAATTCTAGCATGAATAATAAACATTTATCATGATATGAGGAAATAAATAATAACTTTATTATTGCCTCTAGGGCATATTTCCTTCAGTCTCCACTTGCACTAGAGTCAATAATCTAGATTACATAGTAATGATTCTAACACCCATGGAGTCTTGGTGCTGATCATGTTTTGCTCGTGAGAGAGGCTTAGTCAACGGGTCTGCAACATTCAGATCCGTATGTATCTTGCAAATCTCTATGTCTCCCACTTGGACTTGGTCCCGAATAGAATTGAAGCGTCTCTTGATGTGCTTGGTCCTCTTGTGAAATCTGGATTCCTTTGCCAAGGCAATTGCACCAGTATTGTCACAGAAGATCTTCATTGGTCCCGATGCACTAGGTATGACACCTAGATCGGAAATGAACTCCTTCATCCAGACTCCTTCATTTGCTGCTTCTGAAGCAGCTATGTACTCCGCTTCACATGTAGATCCCGCTACGACGCTTTGTTTAGAACTGCACCAACTTACAGCTCCACTGTTTAATAAAAACACATATCCGGTTTGCGATTTAGAATCGTCCGGATCAGTGTCAAAGCTTGCATCGACGTAACCGTTTACGACTAGCTCTTTGTCACCTCCATATACGAGAAACATATCCTTAGTCCTTTTCAGGTATTTCAGGATGTTCTTGACTGCTGTCCAGTGATCCACTCCTGGATTACTTTGGTACCTTCCTGCCAAGCTTATTGCTAAGCATACGTCAGGTCTGGTACACAGCATTGCATACATGATAGAGCCTATGGCTGAAGCATAGGGAACATTTTTCATTTTCTCTCTATCTTCTGCTGTGGTCGGGCATTGAGTTTGACTCAACTTCACACCTTGTAGCACAGGCAAGAATCCTTTCTTTGCCTGATCCATTTTGAACTTTTTCAAAATTTTGTCAAGGTATGTGCTTTGTGAAAGTCCTATTAAGCGTCTTGATCTATCTCTATAGATCTTGATGCCCAATATGTAAGCAGCTTCACCAAGGTCTTTCATTGAAAAACTTGTATTCAAGTATTCTTTTATGCTATCCAGAAATTCTATATCATTTCCAATTAATAATATGTCATCTACATATAAAATTAGAAATGCTATAGAGCTCCCACTCACTTTTTTGTAAATACAGGCTTCTCCAAAAGTCTCTATAAAACCATATGCTTTGATCACACTATCAAAGCGTTTATTCCAACTCCGAGATGCTTGCACCAGTCCATAAATGGAACGCTGGAGCTTGCACACTTTGTCAGCACCTTTTGGATCAACAAAACCTTCCGGCTGCAGCATATACAACTCTTCTTCTAGAAATCCATTCAAGAATGCAGTCTTGACATCCATTTGCCAAATTTCATAATCATGAAATGCAGCAATAGCTAACATGATTCGGACGGACTTAAGCATCGCTACGGGTGAGAAAGTCTCACCGTAGTCAACCCCTTGAACTTGTCGAAAACCTTTTGCAACAAGTCGAGCTTTATAGACAGTTATATTACCATCAGTGTCAGTCTTCTTCTTAAAGATCCATTTATTCTCAATGGCTTGCTGATCATCGGACAAGTCAACCAAAGTCCATACTTTGTTTTCATACATGGATCCCATCTCAGATTTCATGGCTTCTAGCCATTTTGCGGAATCCGGACTCATCATCGCTTCCTCATAGTTCGTAGGTTCATCATGGTCAAGTAACATGACTTCCATAATAGGATTACCGTACCACTCTGGTGCGAATCTTACTCTGGTAGACCTATGAGGTTCAGTAGAAACTTGATCTGAAGTTTCATGATCATTATCATTAGCTTCCTCACTAATTGGTGTAGTTGTCACAGGAACCGGTTCTCATGATGAACTACTTTCCAATAAGGGAGTAGATACAGTTATCTCATCAAGTTCTACTTTCCTCCCACTCACTTCTTTCGAGAGAAACTCCTTCTCTAGAAAGCATCCATTCTTAGCAACGAATGTCTTGCCTTCGGATCTGTGATAGAAGGTGTACCCAACAGTCTCTTTTGGGTATCCTATGAAGACACATTTCTCCGATTTAGTTTCGAGCTTATCTGGTTAAAGTTTCTTCACATAAGCATCGCAGCCCCAAACTTTAAGAAACGACAACTTTGGTTTCTTGCCAAACCACAGTTCATAAGGCGTCGTCTCAACGGATTTTGATGGTGCCCTATTTAACGTGAATGCGGCCATCTCTAAAGCATAACCCCAAAACGATAGCGGTAAATCAGTAAGAGACATCATAGATCGCACCATATCAAGTAAAGTACGATTACGACGTTCGGACACACCATTTCGTTATGGTGTTCCAGGTGGCGTGAGTTGCGAAACTATTCCACATTGTTTCAAGTGTAGGCCAAACTCATAACTCAAATACTCTCCTCCACGATCAGATCGTAGAAACTTTATTTTCTTGTTATGGTGATTTTCCACTTCACTCTGAAATTCTTTGAACTTTTCAAATGTTTCAGACTTGTGTTTCATCAAGTAGATATACCCATATCTGCTCAAATCATCTGTGAAGGTGAGAAAATAACGATACCCGCCGCGAGCCTCAACATTCATTGGGCCACAAACATTAGTATGTATGATTTCCAACAAATCAGTTGCTCGCTCCATAGTTCCGGAGAACGGCTTTTTAGTCATCTTGCCCATAAGGCACGGTTCACAAGTACCAAGTGATTCATAATCAAGTGATTCCAAAAGTCCATCAGTATGGAGTTTCTTCATGCGCTTTACACCGATATGACCCAAACGGCAGTGCCACAAATAAGTTGCACTATCATTATCAACTCTGCATTTTTTTGGTTTCAACACTATGAATATGTGTATCACTACTATCGAGATTTAATAAAAATAGACCACTCTTCAAGGGTGCATGACCATAAAAGATATTACTCATATAAATAGAACAACCATTATTCTCTGATTTAAATGAATAACCGTCTCGCATCAAACAAGATCCAGATATAATGTTCATGCTCAACGCTGGCACCAAATAACAATTATTCAGGTCTAAAACTAATCCCGAAGGTAGATGTAGAGGTAGCGTGCCGACCGCGATCACATCGACTTTGGAACTGTTTCCCACACGCATCGTCACCTCGTCCTTGGCCAGTGCTCGCTTATTCCGTAGTCCCTGTTTCGAGTTGCAAATATTAGCAACAGAACCAGTATCAAATACCCAGGTGCTACTACGAGCTCTAGTTAGGTACACGTCAATAACATGTATATCACATATACCTTTGTTCACTTTGCCATCCTTCTTATCCGCCAAATACTTGGGGCAGTTCCGCTTCCAGTGACCAGTCTGCTTGCAGTAGAAGCACTCAGTTTCAGGCTTAGGTCCAGACTTGGGTTTCTTCTCTTGAGCGGCAACTTGCTTGCTGTTCTTCTTGAAGTTCCCCTTCTTCTTCCCTTTGCCCTTTTTCTTGAAACTAGTGGTCTTGTTGACCATCAACACTTGATGCTCCTTCTTGATTTCTACCTCCACAGCTTTTAGCATTGTGAAGAGCTCGGGAATAGTCTTGTTCATCCCTTGCATATTATAGTTCATCACAAAGCTCTTGTAGCTTGGTGGCAGTGATTGGAGAATTCTGTCAATGACGCTATCATCCGGAAGATTAACTCCCAGTTGAATTAAGTGATTATTATACCCAGACATTTTGAGTATATGCTCACTGACAGAACTATTCTCCTCCATCTTGCAGCTGTAGAACTTATTGGAGACTTCATATCTCTCAATCCGGGCATTTGCTTGAAATATTAACTTCAACTCCTGGAACATCTCATATGCTCTATGACGTTCAAAACGTCGTTGAAGACCCGGTTCTAAGCCGTAAAGCATGGCACACTGAACTATAGAGTAGTCATCAGCTTTGCTCTGCCAGACGTCCTTAACATCGTCAGTTGCATCAGCAGCAGGCCTGGCACCCAGTGGTGCTTCTAGGACGTAACTTTTCTGTGCAGCAATGAGGATAATCCTCAGGTTATGGACCCAGTCCGTGTAATTGCTACCATCATCTTTCAACTTTGCTTTCTCAAGGAACGCATTAAAATTCAACGGAACAACAGCACGAGCCATCTATCTACAAACAAACATAGACAAGCAAAATACTATCAGGTACTAAGTTCATGATAAATTTAAGTTCAATTAATCATATTACTTAAGAACTCCCACTTAGACAGACATCTCTCTAGTCATCTAAGTGATCACGTGATCCAAATCAACTAAACCATAACCGTTCATCACGTGAGATGGAGTAGTTTTCAATGGTGAACATCACTATGTTGATCATATCTACTATATGATTCACGCTCGACCTTTCGGTCTCCGTGTTCCGAGGCCATATCTGCATATGCTAGGCTCGTCAAGTTTAACCTGAGTATTCCGCGTGTGCAAAACTGTCTTGCACCCATTGTAGATGGACGTAGAGCTTATCACACCCGATCATCACGTGGTGTCTGGGCACGACGAACTTTGGCAACGGTGCATACTCAGGGAGAACACTTCTTGATAATTTTAGTGAGAGATCGTCTTAAAATGCTACCGTCAATCAAAGCAAGATAAGATGCATAAAGGATAAACATCACATGCAATCAATATAAGTGATATGATATGGCCATCATCATCTTGTTCTTGTGATCTCCATCTTCGAAGCACCGTCGTGATCACCATCGTCACTGGCGCGACACCTTGATCTCCATTGTAGCATCGTTGTCGTTACGCCATCTATTGCTTCTACGACTATCGCTACCGCTTAATGATAAAGTAAAGCAATTACAGGGCGTTTGCATTTCATACAATAAAGCGACAACCATATGGCTCCTGCCAGTTGCCGATAACTTCGGTTACAAAACATGATCATCTCATACAATAAAATATAGCATCACGTCTTGACCATATCACATCACAACATGCCCTGCAAAAACAAGTTAGACGTCCTCTACTTTGTTGTTGCAAATTTTACGTGGCTGCTACGGGCTTAGCAAGAACCGTTCTTACCTACACATCAAAAACCACAACGATAGTTTGTCAAGTTGGTGTTGTTTTAACCTTTGCAAGGACCGGGCGTAGCCACACTCAATTCAGCTAAAGTGAGAGAGACAGACACCCGCCAGCCACCTTTAAGCACGAGTGCTCGTAATGGTGAAACCAGTCTCGCGTAAGCGTACACGTAATGTCGGTCCGGGACGCTTCATCTCACAATACCGCCGAACCAAAGTATGACATGCTGGTAAGCAGTATGACTTGTATCGCCCACAACTCACTTGTGTTCTACTCATGCATATAACATTAACGCATAAAACCTAGGCTCGGATGCCACTGTTGGGGAACGTAGTAATTTCAAAAAAATTCCTACGCACACGCAAGATAATGGTGATGACATAGCAACGAGAGGGGAGAGTGTTGTCCACGTACCCTCGTAGACCATAAGCGGAAGCGTTATGACAACGCGGTTGATGTAGTCGTACGTCTTCACGATCCGACCGATCCAAGTACCGAACGTACGGCACCTCCGAGTTCAGCACACGTTCAGCTCGATGACGATCCCCGGACTCCGATCCAGCAGGGTGTCGGGGATGAGTTCCGTCAGCACGACGGCGTGGTGACGATGATGATGTTCTACCGGCGCAGGCTTCGCCTAAACTCCGCGACGATATGACCGAGGTGGAATATGGTGGAGGGGGGCACCGCACACGGCTAAGGAACAATCCGTAGATCAACTTGTGTGTCTATAGGGTGCCCCCTTTTCCCCGTATATAAAGGAGTAAGGGGGGAGGCCGGCCGGCCCCTTGGGCGCGCCAAGGGAGGAGGAATCCTCCTCCTAGTAGGAGTAGGACTCCTCCTTTCCTACTCCTACTAGGAGGGGGAAGGAAGGGGGAGAGGGGGAAGGAAAGGGGGGGGCGCCGCCCCCCCCCCTCCTAGTCCAATTCGGACCAGAGGGGGGAGGGGGCGCGCGGCCCATGCTGGCCGCCCCTCTCTCCTTTCCCCTAAGGCCCATAAGGCCCAATACTCTCCCGGGGGGTTCCGGTAACCCCCCCCCCCCCGGCACTCCGGTTTTCTCCGAAATCACCCCGAACACTTCCGGTGTCCGAATATAGTCATCCAATATATCAATCTTTATGTCTCGACCATTTCGAGACTCCTCGTCATGTCCGTGATCACATCCGGGACTCCGAACAAACTTCGGTACATCAAAACTTATAAACTCATAATAAAACTGTCATCGTAACGTTAAGCGTGCGGACCCTACGGGTTCGAGAACTATGTAGACATGACCTAGAACCATTCTCGGTCAATAACCAATAGCGGGACCTGGATGCCCATATTGGTTCCTACATATTCTACGAAGATCTTTATCGGTTAAACCGCATAACAACATACGTTGTTCCCTTTGTCATCGGTATGTTACTTGCCCAAGATTTGATCGTCGGTATCCAATACCTAGTTCAATCTCGTTACCGGCAAGTCTCTTTACTCGTTCTGTAACACATCATCTTATAACTAACTCATTAGTTACAATGCTTGCAAGGCTTAGGTGATGAGTATTACCGAGAGGGCCCATAGATACCTCTCCGACAATCAGAGTTACAAAACCTAATCTCGAATTATGCCAACCCAACATGTACCTTCGGAAACACATGTAGAGCACCTTTATAATCACCCAGTTACGTTGTGACGTTTGGTAGCACACAAAGTGTTCTTCCGGTAAACGGGAGTTGCACAATCTCATAGTTGCAGGAACTTTGTATAAGTTATGAAGAAAGCAATAGCAATATACTAAACGATCAAGTGCTAGGCTAACGGAATGGGTCATGTCAATCACATCATTATCCTAATGATGTGATCCCATTAATCAAATGACAATACATGTCTATGGTTAGGAAACATAACCATCTTTGATTAATGAGCTAGTCAAGTAGAGGCATACTAGTGACTTTATGTTTGTCTATGTATTCACACATGTATCATGTTTCCGGTTAATACAATTCTAGCATGAATAATAAAAATTTATCATGATATGAGGAAATAAATAACAACTTTATTATTGCCTCTAGGGCATATTTCCTTCAGAGGTCGGCCGGCCCTGTAAGGCGCGCCAAGAGGGAGGAGTCCTACTAGGACTCCAAGTCCTGTAGGATTCCACTTGGTGGAAGGGGGGAAGAAGGAAGGGAGAGGGAGAGGGAGAGGGAAAGGGGGGTTGCGCCCCCTCCCCCAGTCCTATTCGGACTCCCCATGGGAGGGGGCACCCCCTTGCGGTCTGTCGTCTCTCTCCCTATGGCCCATGTTGGCCCATTGCTTCCCCGGGGGGTTCCGGTAACCCCTCTGTCACTCCGTTTTTACCCGGTACCTCTTGGAACTCTTCCGGTGTCCGAATAACATCATCCAATATATCAATCTTTATGACTCGACCATTTCGAGACTCCTCATCATGTCTGTGATCTCATCCGGGACTCCAAACAAACTTTGGTCATCAAATCAGATAACTCATAATACAAATCGTCATCGAACGTTAAGTGTGCGGACCCTACGGGTTCGAGAACTATGTAGACATGACCGAGACATATCTCCAGTTAATAACCAATAGCGGAACCTGGATGCTCATATTGGTTCCTACATATTCTATGAAGATCTTTATCGGTCAAACCGCATAACAACATACGTCATTCCCTTTGTCATCGGTATGTTACTTGCCCGAGATTCGATCGTCGGTATCATCATACCTAGTTCAATCTCATTACCAGCAAGTCTCTTTACTCATTCCATAATGCTTCATCCTGCGACTAACTCATTAGTCACATTTCTTGCAAGGCTTATAGTTACAAGCATTACCGAGAGGGCCTAGAGATACCTCTCCGATACATGGAGTGACAAATCCTAATCTTGATCTATGCCAACCCAACGAACACCTTTGGAGACACCTGTAGAGTATCGTTATAATCACCCAGTTGTGTTGTGACGTTTGATAGCACACAAGGTGTTCCTCTGGTATTCGTGAGTTGCATAATCTCATAGTCAGAGGAACATGTATAAGTCATGAAGAAAGCAGTAGCAATAAAACTATAACAATCATAATGCTAAGCTAACGGTTGGGTCTTGTCCATCACATCATTCTCCTAATGATGTGATCCCGTTCATCATGTCTATGGTTAGGAAACATAACCATCTTTGATTAACGAGCTAATCAACTAGAGGCATACTAGGGACACTATGTATTGTCTATGTATTCACACATGTACTAAGTTTCTGGTTAATACAATTCTAGCATGAGTAATAAACTTTATTCCCTAGAGGCAATAATAAAGTTGTTATTTTGTATTTCCTTATTCATGATAAATGTTTATTATTCATGCTAGAATTGTAGTAACCGAAAACTTGATACATGTGTGAATACATAAACAAAACACTGTGTCCCTAGTATGCCTCTACTTGACTAGCTCGTTGATCAAAGATGGTTAAGTTTCCTAGCCATGGACATGTGTTGACATTTGATGAACGGGATCACATCACTAGGAGAATGATGTGATGGACAAGACCCATCTGTTAGCTTAGCATAATGATCGTTCAGTTTTATTGCTACTACTTTCTTCTTGTCAAATACATATTCCTCCGACTATGAGATTATGCAACTCCCGGACACCGTAGGAATGCCTTATGTGCTATCAAACATCACAACGTAACTGGGTGATTTTAAAGATGCTCTACAGGTATCTCCGAAGGTGTTTGTTGGGTTGGCATAGATCGAGATTAGGATTTGTCACTCCGAGTATTGGAGAGGTATCTCTGGGCCCTCTCGGTAATGCACGTCATATGAAGCCTTGCAGGCAATGCGACTAATGAGTTAGTTGCGGGATGATGCATTACGGATTGAGTAAAGAGACTTACCACTAAGTATATTGAACTAGGTATGAAGATACCGACGATCAAATCTCGGGCAAGTAACATACCGATGACAAAGGGAATACCGTATGTTGACATAGCAGTTCGACCGATAAAGATCTTCGTAGAATATGTGGGAACCAATATGAGCATCCATGTTCTGATATTGGTTATTGACCGGAGAGGTGTCTCAGTCATGCCTACATAGTTCTCGAACCCGTAGGGTCCGCACACTTAACATTTTATGCTGATTTGTATTATATGAGTTATGTGTTTTGGTGACTGAAGGTTGTCCGGAGTCCCAGATGAGATCACGGACATGAAGAGGAGTCTCGAAATGGTTGAGAGGTAAAGATTGATATATTGGACGGTAGTATTCAGACACCAGAAGTGATCCAGAATGTATCGGGTACATATCGGAGTACCAGAGGGGTTACCGGAACCCCCCGGGGAAATATATTGTCCATAGGAGGGAGGCACACCAGCCCACAAAGGGGTGGCATGCCCCCCACCAGGGAGGAGTCCGAATTGGACAAGGGGAGGGGGCGACGCCCCCCTTTCCTTCTCCTTCTTCCTCTCCTTCCCCCTTTCCCCCTCCGGTAAAAGGAAAGGGGGGGGGGCAAATCCTACTACGACCCCAAGTAGGACTCCTGCTACTTGGGGGCGTGCCTAGGGCCAGCCTCCTCTCCTCCTTTATATACCGGGGGGCTAGAACACACATCAATTGTTCCAAACCGTGTGCGGCGCCCCTTCCACATTTTACGGCTTCGGTCATATTCTCGTGGTGCTTAGGCGAAGCCCTACACGGATCACATGACCATCATCGTCACCACACCGTCGTGCTGACGGAACTCATATACTTGCTCGACCCTCTGCTGGATCAAGAGCTCGAGGGACGTAATCACGCTAAACGTGTGCAGAACTTGGAGGTGCCGTATGTTTGGTACTCGATAGGTCGGAACGAGTAGATGTTCGACTACGTCAACCGCGTTAAGCAAACGCTTCCGCTTTCGGTCTACGAGGGTACATGGACACACTCTCCCCCTCTCGTTGCTATGCATCTCTGATGTCTGTCACAACTACGTCGGTATTTCCCCAAAGAGGAAGGGATGATGCAGTATAGCGACGGTAAGTATTTCCCTCAGTGATGAGACCAAGGTTATCGAGCTAGTAGGAGAACCTCCTCACACCACGTAAATAACACCTACACACAAATAACAAATACTCGCAACCCGATGTGTTAAAGGGGTTGTCAATCCCTTTCGGGTACAACGCCTCAAGATAGGCAAATAGCGTGAGGTAAAAGTGGTAGATAAGATAAATAGATCGCGGAACAAATAAATGGCAGCAAGGTATTTTTGTATTTTTTTGTTTAATAGATCTGAAAATAAATGCAAAGGAGGATAGATCGCAAAGGCAAATATGCCGAGGGCCGTAGGTTTCACTAGTGGCTTCTCTCGAGAAAAATAGCAAACGGTGGGAAACAATTACTGTTGGGCAATTGATAGAACTTCAAATAATCATGACGATATCCAGGCAATGATCATTATATAGGCATC
This sequence comes from Triticum aestivum, assembly GCF_018294505.1. Taxonomy (NCBI): domain Eukaryota; kingdom Viridiplantae; phylum Streptophyta; class Magnoliopsida; order Poales; family Poaceae; genus Triticum; species Triticum aestivum. The sequence continues at coordinate 402,194,848 of NC_057795.1, read as the reverse complement.
ACGTCCAAGATTAGTAGACCGACTCCTGCCTGCATCTACTACTATTACTCCACACATCAACCGCTATCCAACATGCATCTAGTGTATTAAGTTCATGGAGAAACGGAGTAATGCAATAAGAACGATGACATAATGTAGACAAGATCCTTAGTAGCAACGATACATACATGTTGTTTCCCCTTCTGTCACTGGGATCAAGCACCATAAGATCGAACCCACTAGCCACTACAAAGCACCTCTTCCCATTGCAAGATAAATAGATCAAGTTGGCCAAACAAAACCCAAATATTGGAGAAGAAATACAAGGCTATAAGCAATCATGCATATAAGAGATCAAAGAAGACTCAAATAAATTTCATGGATAAAAACATAGATCATCATAAACTCAAAGTTCATCAGATCCCAACAAACACACCGCAAAAAGGCTTACATCATACGGATCTCCAAGAGACCATTGTATTGATAATCAAGAGAGAGAGAGAGAGAGGAAGCCATCTAGCTACTAACTACAGACCCATAGGGTACAAAGAACTACTCACGCATCATCGGAGAGGCATCAATGGAAGTGGTGAACCCCTCCGTGATGGTGTCTAGATTGGATCTGGTGGTTTTGGACTCTACGGTCGCTGGAATTGATTTTCATCGACTCTCCTAAGGTTTCTGGAATATTGGGGTATTTATAGAGCAAAGAGGTTGTTCAGGGGGCACCCGAGGTGGGCACAACCCACCAGGGCGCGCCTGGGCCTCCTGGCGCGCCCTGGTGGGTACTGCCCTCCTCGAGGCACCCCCCAGGTGCAGCCTTGGCCCACTGGATGTCTTCTGGCCCAAAAAAATCCTCAAAAAGTTTTGCTGCGTTTGGACTCCGTTTGATATTGATTTCCTCCGATGTAAAAAAACATGCAGAAAATAGCAATTGGCACTAGGCACTATGTCAATAGGTTAGTACCAAAAAATGATATAAAATGACTATAAAATTATTGTAAAACATCCAAGAATGATAATATAACAGCATGGAACAATCAAAACTTATAGATATGTTGGAGATGTATCAGCATCCCCAAGCTTAATTCCTCCTCGTCCTCGAGTAGGTAAATGATAAAAACAGAATTTTTGATGTGGAATGCTCATGTTCATCACATCTTTTTTCTTTATAGCATGGACACATGGACTTTTATATGATTCAAAGCAATAGTCTAGTTTTGACATGAAGACTTTAATACTCAAGAATACCAACAAGCAACCATGTCTTTCAAATTATGAACACTAAAGCAAGTTATCTCTAGCCCATTATGCTCAATCATTGATCCATTCATGAATCACACTCGAATATTAGCTACACCCAATGCTCAAATACGATCATAGTGCCCCTTAGTTGGTGCTTTATGAGATAAGATGGAGACTCAAATTCAAAATAAAAATTCATAAGTAAAAGAAAGGCCCTTCGCGGAGGGAAGTCGGGATTTGTAGAGGTGCTAGAGCTCAAAGCTTAAATTGAGAGATAAAAATATTTTGGGAGGCATACTTTTCCCACCAACGAAAAAGACATAGAGATCCCAACACTTTCCATGCTAGATATATCATAGACGGTTTCCAAACAAAAAATAAAGTTTATTCTTTTTTCCACCATTACTTTCACTTTCCATGGCTAGTCGAATCCACGGTTGCCCTCCATACCAACACTTTCCAAGGAATTTATTATTTGACAACATAAAGTAAATTCATTTTTCATTTTGGGACTGGGCATCCCTAATACCTTTGCCGTACTCTCATGCAATGACAAGTGAATAAACACTCATCGTGAGAATAACACATCTAGCATGGAAAATATTGGTCACCCTTCACCGCCTCGCGAGTGGTAGAGCACACAAAAGAGAAATTTATTTTGAAAATTAGAGATGGCACATGCAAATTTTCTTAGAATGGCATGCAAATACCGAATATAGGTAGGTATAGTGGACTCATGTGGCAAAACTAGTTTAAAAGGTTTTAGACGCACAAGTAGTGATCATACGTAGGGCAAAATGAAGGCTAGCAAAAAGATTGAGAAGGACCAACCAAGAAACGAAAAATCTCATACCCAAGCATTAAGCATAAGTAACACCGAATAATGCACCATAAGTAGGTTATAAATTTCATTGCATAACTATTGACTTTCGTGCTTGCATAGGGAATCACAAACCTTAACATCAATATTCTTACTAAAGCACAATTACTCATCAACATGACTCACATATCATATCGTCATGTCTCAAAACCATTATTAAGAATCAAGTTTTTTGTCCAATGATCTTCATGAAAGTTTTTATTATATCCTCCTTGGGTATCTATCACTTTGGGACTATTTTTATATGTTGCTTTTGATAAGCTCAAACAAATATAAGTGAAGAACATGAGCATATTTTTTCTTTCTCTAAAAATAATCTAAGTGAAGCAAGAGAGAATTTCTTAAAATTTCACCAACTCCCAAATAAATCTAAGTGAAGCATGAGAGCATTTCTTCAAAAATAACATATCACACCGTGCTCAAAAAGATATAAGTGAAGCACTAGAGCAAATCCATGGCTCTAAAGATTTAAGTGAAGCATAGGAGCAAGCATAGCATAATTTTTGGCTCTCTCAAAAAGGTGTGTTCAACAAGGATTCAAGACTTCTAACACAAAGCAAAACAAGCAAAGACTCATATCATACAAGACGCTCCAAGCAAAACTCACAATATGTGACGAATAAAAATATAGCTTCAAGTAAAATACCGATGGTTGTTAGAAGAAAGCGGGGATGCCACTCGGGGGCATCCCCAAGCTTAGTTGCTTGCTACTTCTTTGAATATTGTCTTGGGGTGCCTCGGGCATCCCTAGCCTTTTGCTAATCCTTATTCCTTCATCCATCGTAAGATTACCCAAAACTTGAAAACTTCAACCACACAAAACTCCAACAAAACCTTCGTGAGGTCCGTTAGTATAAGAAAGCAAACCACTACTATAAGTACTGTAGCAAACCTATTCTTATTTTGTTTTTGCATTATATCTACTGTATTCCAACTTTTCTATGGCAAAATCTCATCAAATAAAACCATAGAATCATCAAAACAAGCACACAACGCAAAGAAAACAGAATCTGTCAAAAAAAGAACAGTCTGTAGCAATCTGGATATTTCAAATACTTCTGTAACTCCAAAAGATCTTGCGAAATTAGGAAAAGCTGGGTAATTTCTATATTAATCTTCTGCAAAAAGAATCAACTCAAAATCACATTTCTGTGATTTATTAAAGTTATTTTCGTCAGTGCATAAGTTTCTGTTTTTCAGAAAGATCAAATCAACTTTCTACCAAATCAACCCAAAGGCCTTGCTTGGCACAAACACTAAATTAAAACACAAAAAACACAATCATAGCAGTAGTATAATTGTGCTAACACACAAGAACAGAAAGTAAAAAGGAAAAATAAATTTTATTCATTGGGTTGCCTCCCAATAAACGCTATTGCTTTACGCCCCTAGCTAGGCATAACGTGTAGGATCTAAGTGTTGTCATCTTTGGTTCTAGATCCATAAGATGCCCTCATGATTGATTCATATGGTGGCCTAATTGTTGTTCTAGGGAAGTGTCCCATTCCCTTAGTGGAAATTGAAATTTAATATTGCCTTCTTTCATATCAATCACGACACAAATAGTATGCAAAAACGGTCTACCAACAATTATTGGACAAGACAGATTGCAATCAATATCAAGAACAATAAAATCTATGGGCACATAATTCCTATTTGCAAGAATAAGAACATCATTAATTCTTCACATAGGCTTTTTTATAGTGGAATCCGCTAAGTGCAAATTTAAAGAGCATTCTTCAATATTGATAAGACCAAGCACATCACATAAAGATTTTGGAATTGTAGAAACACTAGCACCCAAGTCACACAAAGCAAAACACTCATAATTTTTAATATTGACTTTGATAGTAGGTTCCCACTCATCATGCAATTTTCTAGGAATTGAAACTTCTAATTCCAACGTTTCTTAAAAAGCTTTCATCATGGCATCAAAAATATGTTTAGTAAAAGCTTTATTTTGTTCATAAGCATGGGGTGAATTTATCATGGATTGCAACAAAGAAATACAATAAACCAAAGAGCAACTATCATAATTAAAGTCATTGTAATCCAAAATAGTGGGCACATCACTAGTTAAAGTCTTGACCTCTTCATACACACTTTTATCAAAATTTTCAACAAGATTTTCACCCTCCGAATCATAGGAACGCCTTCTAACTAAAGTTGACTCTTCTCCAGTCCCTTTTTCATCAATCTTAATTTTACTAAACAAAAAATCAATAGAAGAGACACCAATGATTTTAAGATCTTCATCACTTTTATGATAGTAATCACTAGAAAATGCACTTTCCAAAAATTCTCTAAGCATAGCGGTTATTTTCTTACTCTCATCCATAGAAACATAAAGAGCTTTAATTGATTCTTCAACTTTAGGCACAAAAAATGCCATCTTGAGAGTTACTACATCATGATAAATTCTATCAACACTTCTAGACAAATCATCAATTTTATTCAACTTTTCTTTTATCGAAGTGTTGAAAGCCTTATGCGTATTGATAAATTCTTTAATATTGCTCTCAAGATCAGAGGTGTTTATATTATTATTATAAGTAGGATTACCATAGGAATTACCATAATTATTAGAGGAATTACTAGGAAAAGTCCTAGGATTAAAATTACCTCTATAAGCATTGTTATTGAAATTGTTTCGCGAGATAAAATTCACATCTATGGCATCACTATTTTGCTCAATCAAAGTAGACAAAGGCACATCACTAAAATCAATAGGAGCACTTTTATTAGCAACCAACTTCATAAGAGCATCAACTTTTTCACTCAAAGAATTTATTCTCCTACCGAATTGACTTTTTTACTAGTAGGAGCTCTTTTGGTATGCCATTGTGAGTAATTTGCCATAATATTGTCTAGCAATTTTAGTAGCTTCATCCAAAGTAATTTCCATAAAAGTACCCCTGCGGTGGAATCTAAAAGATTACGAGAAACAAAATTCAATCCCGCATAATTGTTTTATGATCATTCAAAGATTTAACCCATGAGTTGGGCAATTCCTTAGCATCAACTTCATCCTTTCCCAAGATTATGCAACATGCTCATGTTCAAGTTGCTTGAAATTCATGATCTGGGTTCTAAGGGAAATAATTTTTGCGGGTGGAAAATACTTAGTAATAAAAGCATCCTTGCACTTGTTCCAAGAATCGATACTATTGCGAGGCAAACAAGAAAACCAAATTTTTGCGTGATCTCGCAAAGAAAACGAAAATAATTTCAACTTCACAACATCATTGTCCACATCAGATTTCTTTTGCATATCGCATAATTCCACGAATGTGTTAAGATGGGACGCGACATCCTCATTAGGAGTACTAGCAAATTGATCTTTCATGACAATATTCAGCAAAGCAGTATTAATATCACAAGACTCCGCACTAGTGGCGGGAGGAGCAATCGGAGTGCTAATAAAATCATTGTTGTTGGTATTCGAGAAATCACACAACTTGGTGTTCTCTTGAGTCATGATGACTATGCAACAATATTACACTCAAAAATAGATCTGATGAGAAAACGGCGAATGAAGAAGAGGGAAAATAAAACAATAGATTTTTGTGAAGTGGGGGAGAGGAAAATGAGAGGCAAATGGCAAATAATGTAAATTGCGAGGAGATGAGATTTGTGATTAGGAACCTGGTTGATGTTGAAGATCCTCCCCGGCAACAGCGCCAGAAATTCCTTTTGATATCTGCTAGAACTACGTCGGTATTTCCCCAAAGAGGAAGGGATGATGTAGTATAGCAACGGTAGATATTTCCCTCAGTGATGAGACCAAGGTTATCGAACCAATAGGAGAACCTCCTCACACCATGTAAACAGCACCTGCACACAAATAACAAATACTCGCAACCCGACGTGTTAAAGGGGTTGTCAATCCCTATCAGGTACAACGTCTTAGGATAGGCAAATAACGTGAGGTAAAAGTGGTAGATATGATAAATAGATCACAGAACAAATAAATAGCAGCAAGGTATTTTTGCATTTTTGGTCTAATAGATCTGAAAATAAATGCAAAGGAGAATAGATCGCAAAAGCAAATATGATGAAAAGAGACCTAGGGGTCGTAGGTTTCACTAGTGGCTTCTCGCGAGAAAAATAGGAAACGGTGGGAAAACAACTACTGTTGGGCAATTGATAGACCTTCAAATAATCATGATGATATCCATGCAATGATCATTATATAGGCATCACGTCCAAGATTAGTAGACCGACTCATGCCTGCATCTACTACTATTACTCCACATATCGACCTCTATCTAGCATGCATCTAGTGTATTAAGTTCATGGAAAAATGGAGTGATGCAATAAGAACGATGACATGATGTAGAAAAGATCTATTTATGTAGAAATAGACCCCATACTTGATCCCATCTTGTTATCCTTAATGGCAACGATACATACATGTCGGTTCCCCTTCTGTCATTGGGATCAAGCACCGTAAGATCATCACAAAGCACCTCTTCCCATTGCAAGATAAATAGATCAAGTTGGCCAAACAAAACCCAAATATCGAAGAAGAAATATGAGGCTATAAGCAATCATGCATATAAGAGATCAAAGAAGACCCAAATAACTTTCATGGATAAAAACATAGATCTTATCATAAACTCAAAGTTCACCGGATCCCAACAAACACACCGCAAAAAGACTTACATCATATGGATCTCCAAGAGACCATTGTATTGGTAATCAAGAGAGAGCGAGAGGGAGATATATATATATATATATATATATATATAGAGAGAGAGAGAGAGAGAGAGAGGAAGCCATCTAGCTACTAACTACGAACCCGTAGGTATACAAAGAACTACTCACGCATCATCGGAGAGGCACCAATGGAAGTGGTGAACCCCTCCGTGATGGTGTCTAGATTGGATCTGGTGGTTCTGGACTCTGCGGCAGCTAGAATTGATTTTCGTCGACTCTCCTAGGGTTTCTGGAATATTGGGGTATTTATAAAGCAAAGAGGCGGTTCAGGGGGCACTCAAGGTGGGCACAACCCACCAGGGCGCGCCTAGGCCTCCTGGGGCTCCCTGGTGGGTGCTTCCCTCCTCGAGGAACCCCCAGGTGCAGCCTTGGCCCACTGGATGTCTTCTGGCCCAAAAAAAATCCTCAGAAAGTTTCACTGCATTTGGACTCCGTTTGATATTGATTTCCTATAAAAAAATATGCGGAAAACAATAACTGGCACTAGGCACTATGTCAATAGGTTAGTACCCAAAAAATGATATAAAATGACTATAAAATGAATGTAAAACATCCTAGAATGATAATATAACGACATGGAACAATCAAAAATTATAGATACGTTGGAGACGTATCAATCTCCTAGATAGTTCTTGCGTGAGCGTAAGAATTTTTTTGAAATTCCATGCTACGTTTCCCAATAAGGTCCTATAGGAACTACTCACACATCATCATGGAGGCAACAAACATGTTGATTGATACGTCTGCAACGTATCTATAATTTATGAAGCATTCATGCTATTTTATTATCTGTTTTGAATGATTATGGGCTTTATTATACACTTTTATATTACTTTTGGTACTAACCTATTAATCGAAGGCCCAGCCCATATTGATGTTTTATTGCCTGTTTCGGTATTTCGAAGAAAAGGAATATCAAACGGAGTCCAAACGGAATGAAACCCTCGGGAGCGTTATTTTTGGAAATAATATGATCCGGGAGACTTGGAGTTCAAGCCAGGGAAGGTTCGAGGAAGCCAGGAGATAGGAGGGCGCGCCCCCTGTCTCCTGGGCCCCTCGAGCACCCCCCAGCCGACTTCTTTCGCCTATATAGTCCCAAATACCCTAAAAACATTGAAGGATAAAATAGATCGGGAGTTCCGCCGCCGCAAGCCTCTGTAGCCACCAAAAACCTCTCGGGAGCCTGTTCCGGCACCCTGCCGGAGGGGGGATCCCTCATCGGTGGCCATTTTCATCATCCCGGCGCTCTCCATGACGAGGAGGGAGTATTTCACCCTCGAGGCTGAGGGTATGTACCAGTAGCTATGTGTTTGATCTCTCTCTCTCTCTCTCTCGTGTTCTCTCTCATGTTCCCTCTATGGCACGATCTTGATGTATCCCGAGCTTTGCTATCATAGTTGGATTTTATGATGTTTCTCCCCCTCTACTCTCTTGTGATGAATTGAGTTTTCCCTTTGAAGTTATCTTGTCGGATTGAGTCTTTAATGATTTGAGAACACTTGATGTATGTCTTGCGTGGGATACCTGTGGTGACAATGGGGTATTCTATTGATCCACTTGATGTATGTTTTGGTGATCGACTTGCGGGTTCCGCCCATGAACCTATGCATAGGGGTTGGCACACGTTTTCATCTTGACTCTCTGGTAGAAACTTTGGGGCACTCTTTGAAGTACTTTGTGTTGGTTGAATAGATGAATCCGAGATTGTGTGATGCATATTGTATAATCATGCCCATGGATACTTGAGGTGACAATGGAGTATCTAGGTGACATTAGGGTTTTGGTTGATTTGTGTCTTAAGGTGTTATTCTAGTATGAACTCTATGATAGATTGAACAGAAAGAATAGCTTCATGTTATTTTACTACGGACTCTTGAATAGATCGAGAAGAAAGGATAACTTTGAGGTGGTTTCATACCCTACCATAATCTCTTCGTTTGTTCTCCGCTATTAGTGGCTTTGGAGTGACTCTTTGTTGCATGTTGAGGGATTGTTATATGATCTATCTATGTTATTATTGTTGAGAGAACTTGCACTAGTGAAAGTATGAACCTTAGGCCTTGTTTCCTAGCATTGCAATACCGTTTGTGCTCACTTTTATCGCTTGCTACCTTGCTGTTTTTATAATTTCAGATTACAAATACCTTTATCTACCATCCATATTACACTTGTATCACCATCTCTTCGCCGAACTAGTGCACCTATACAATTTACTATTGTATTGGGTGTGTTGGGGACACAAGAGACTCTTTGTTATTTGGTTGCAGGGTTGTTTGAGAGAGACCATCTTCATCCTACGCCTCCCACGGATTGATAAACCTTAGGTCATCCACTTGAGGGAAATTTGCTACTGTGCTACAAACCTGTGCACTTGCAGGCCCAACAACGTCTACAATAAGAAGGTTGTGTAGTAGACATCAAGCTCTTTTCTGGCACCGTTGCCGGGGAGGTGAGTGCTTGAAGGTATATCTTTAGATCTTGCAATCGAATCTTTCTGTTTCTTGTTTTATCACTAGTTTAGTCTATAAAAGAAAACTACAAAAAAATGGAGTTTATCTCATACGCTTCATCTTTTTAATATCTTTTGTGAGAATGATGGTAAGGAAAATTCTGCTCAAGTGCTAGAAGAAGAAATCTATAAAATGTTTTGCACTAAATCTTTGAATGATGAGCATGATTGCAATGTTGTTAGTATGAACTCTTTGAATATTCATAGTACTAATGATGATTGCACTAGTCATGATGAAAATATCTCTTATAAGCATGTCAACTTTTGTGGAGTGCATGTTTGCATGAACACACCGAATGGAGAAGATATATATTGCAAGAGGCATAAGTATTTAGAAACTAAAAGGTTGTAAGAAAGTCTTGATGTTTGTGCTGAAAAATTCAATATTTTTCGCGCTCCTTGTGAACTTTGCAATGAATGTGGTCATTTAAATATCCAATGCAAATTGTTTCATGACCAAATCGTATCAAAAAATTGTGATAATTTGATTACCCTTGAGCATCATAAAGAACTTAGTCTTCTTTCGGGGTATGAAGAAATGAAACGTATAACTGAGGGTATTCCCAAATTTAATCTTGATTGATTTCTTGATTTTGATCTAGAGAAGATTTATTTGTATTGTGCGGTGAGTTGTATTGAAAATCCTTATATTGCCAATTACATAAAGAAAAGAAAGCAAATAGAAGATGATGAGAATACTAATGAAAGGGAAGAGACTTCCCAACCTCCTCTATTATTTCTTATGATGAATCAGGTAACGAGGAGGAGCTTTCTATTCAACCAATTCCATCAATAAAGAAGGTTGAACCCACACATAATGTGAAGAAGAAAATGAAGAGAAGGAGCAGCAAAGGTAAAAAGGTATCCCTCCCAAATGATGTTGCTCCTACTACTCATTGTGATGATGATAATTGCTATACTATTGGTGCTATCCATACTATTAATGATGAGAATGATTATGCTTATGATATGAAAAGGCCCAAGCTTGGGGAAGCTATGTTTGATGAGGATGAAATATTTGAGTATATATTTGCTGAAATTAATGATTGTCCCAAGCTTGGGGATGCTATGTTTAATGAAGATGATATTTTTAGCCTCCCAAGTTTTGATATGCAAAGTTGTTATGAGGATAGCATGCCTATTTATGATGATTATATTGATGAAAGTGGGTTTGGAAGAGTGTCAACTTTAGGAAGTAGTGATCCCACTATTTTTGAGGATGTTGAATCTTATTTTGATGAATATGAAAGTGGATTTGGAAGAGTGTCAACTTTATTTAATGATTCCACTATATTGGGAGAGGTTTCAATCGATTATGATGAGAACAAAGTTGCTACTTATGATGATTATTGTGATGAAACTTATGCTATAAAAAGTAGTGATGATTATTATGATTACCCTTTTTCTGAACATTACTCTTTTAATGTGGAAACAATTTATAGTGTTCAAGTCTCTTATGACACTCCCACCATTCTGAACGAGAAGAATTTTGCTTATGTGGAGAGTAGTAAATTTTCTATGCTTGCAGATTGTGAAAAGAATGCTTTAGTTTCTGGTTATATTGTTGAATTCATTCATGATGCTACTGAAAATTATTATGAGAGAGGAACATATGCTTGTAGGAATGGCAATAATATCAAGTTTGCTCTCTATGTGCTTAAAATTTTAAAGTTATGCTTGTTTTGCCTCCCTATGCTAGTTGATTATTGTTCCCATAAGTTGTTTGCTCACAAAATCCCTATTCATAGGAAGTGGGTTAGACTTAAATGTGCTAGTCATATTCTTCATGATGCTCTCTTTATGTTTCAATTCTTATCCTTTATGTGAGCATCATTGCCATCATCATGCCTAGCTAGAAAGGCATTAAAGAAAAGCGCTTGTTGGGAGACAACCCAATATTTACCCTTACTACTTTTGTGTGTCCACATGATTATGCTACTGTAGTAATCATTTTTTATAGCTTTTGTTTCAATAAAGTGCCAAGTAGAGCCTTTGGGAAGACTTGGGTGAAGTCTTTATGATCATGTTGTAAAAAACAGAAACTTTAGCGCTCACGAGATTAGCTGCCATGATTTACTGGAGAGTGATTTTAGGTTGATTATTTTTGCATATGATTAATAGACAAATTCCTAAGGTACACCAATTTATTTCATAATTTTTGGGGTTCCATAAGTATATGTTTGATACAGATTACTACGGACTGTTCTGTTTTTGACAGATTCTGTTTTCATTGTGTTGTTTGCTTATTTTGATGAATCTATGGCTAGTATGTAAGGGTATGAACCGTAGAGAACTTGGAATACATTAGGTTTAACACCAATATGAATAAAGAATGAGTTCATTACAGTACCTTAAAGTGGTGGTTTGTTTTCTTTTACTAACGGAGCTTATGAGTTTTGTGTTAAGTTTTGTGTGGTTGAAGTTTTCAAGTTTTGGGTAAAGATTTGATGGACTATGGAATAAGGAGTGACAAGATCCTAAGCTTGGGGATGCCCAAGGCACTCCAAGGTAATATTCAAGGACAACCAAGCAACTAAGCTTGGGGATGCCCCGGAAGGCATCCCCTCTTTCATCTTCGTTCATTGATAACTTTACTTGGAGCTATATTTTTATTCGCCACATGATATATGTTTTGCTTGGAGCGTAATTTTATTTTGTTAGTATTTTCTTGCTGTTATTTATAATAATGTTTTGCATCTATATTTTCAATAAAAATGTCAAGGATAGCCTTTACCATGCTTATTTTGCTAGTATACATGTTGCTGTTTGAAAACAGAAAGTTTAACGCTGTTGCAAAAATTCCCTAGAAAATTCAGAGAATTATATAATGTTGAATATTTTTGCATAATGAGATCTGATAAATCTTATACAGCGTAGTAGTTTTCTTATAATTTTTGGAGTTAGGGAAGTATGATGAATCTTGCATTCTTTACAGACTATACTGTTTTGGCAGATTGCTGTTATCTTTGCATTGTTTGCATATGCTTGCTTGTTTAATGATTCTATTTGAGGATAGGAGTATTAAATATGCAGAGACATTTAGTATGAAATGTTGAATAATAATGTTAGTAATTTGTTACAGTAGAAAATGATAAGGTTTTGCATAGTTTTATACTAACTTATCTCACGAGTTCTTGTTGAGTTTGGTGTGAATGAAGCTTTTGAGAAATAGAGAAACCATGATATGAGAGGAATTAAGGAGACACAAAAGCTCAAGCTTGGGGATGCCCAAGGCACCCCAAGATAATATTTCAAGAAGTCTCAAGCATCTAAGCTTGGGGATGCCCCGGTAGGCATCCCACCTGTCTTCTTCAACAACTATCGGTTAGTATCGGTTGAACCTAAGTTTTTGCTTCTTCACAAGAGTTGTGCTATCCTTGAAATGTCATTTTGTTTTGCTTTGCTTGCTGTTTAAATAAAATACCAAGATCCTAAATTCTTAAATGAGAGAGATAGTCTTCACATAGTTGCATAATTATTTAGCTACTCATTGATCTTCACTTATATCTTTTTGGAGTTGTGTTTCATTTACTCATGTGCTTCACTTATATCCTATGAGTAAATGGTTGAATGAGTTGAATGTCATAAATCTGAAATTATATATGTTTCATATGCTTATGCCATGGGGAGTAATGACTTCACATATAATAAGCAGAGGTTGTAAATTTATTGGAGGTTAGCAAGCATTGTATTGGTCATTTGAACAATTCATGAAAGAATGTCGAAGGAAGAGAGATTTCACATATAAATATACTATCTTAGACATCTTTTATAATTGTGAGCACTCATTAAGTATGACATGCTAAAGAGTTGATGTTGGACAAGGAAGACAACGTAATGGGTTATGTTTTCTCACATCTCAGTTAAAGTATATTGTCATGGATCATTCAAACATGTTGAGCTTGCCTCCCCCCCCTCATGCTAGCCATAATTCCTTGCACCAAGTAGAGATACTACTTGTGCTTCCAATATCCTTAAACCCAGTTTTTGCCATGAGTGTCCACCATACCTACCTATATGCGGTATTTACCTGCCGTTCCAAGTAAATTTGCATGTGCCAAACTCTAAACCTTCAAATTATAATCTGTTTTGTATGCCCGAATTGCTCATGTAGCAACTAGAGGATGTCAGTATCTTCCATGCTAGGTGGGTTATTCTCAAGATGAGTGGACTCCGCTCATCATTCATGAGAAAAATGGCTGGTAACCGGGATGCCCAGTCCCATGATCAAAAAGATCAAATTCAAATCAAAAATAACTGAAAACAAAACTCCCCCAGGACTGTTGTTGGTATGGATGGTACCCCGTTGTTTCGGATGGCCGTGGAGTGTGATTGTTGGTGGAGGGGGAGTAAAATCTTACCATTCTGTTTGGGAACCGCCTATAAAGTATGTAGTATGGAAGATATTGGGAACTCTCGGTTGTTATGTTGACAATGAGATCATACCTCTCAAAATTATTTATCTCTATTTCAAAATCGAGTTCTGGCACCTCTGCAAATCCCTGCTTCCCTCTACGAAGGGCCTATCTTTTACTTTATGTCTTTTACTTTATGCAAGAGTCAGGGTGATCTTCACCTTTCCCTTTTTCATTTTATCCTTTGGCAAGCACTTTGTGTTGGGGTGATCCTGATATATATATCCCATTGGATGTAAGTTAGCATGAACTACTATTGTTGACATCACCCAAAGGTGAATACCTTTGGAGGCAACACTATAAGCCTCTATATTTCTCAGTGTCCGATTAAAACTCCATAACCATTAGTATTGCGTGGGTGTTAGCAATTGTGGAAGACTATATGATAGTTGAGTATGTGAAGTTTTCTAAATCAAAGCTCTGACATAGACCCTTCCTGAAAATAAGATGAATTACAATTGTTTGATGACTGAGAACATAGTTTGCTAGTTTTCAAGAAAGTTTATGGTCTATGCTTTAACATGTGAATAGTTTGTTACTTGATCGTGAGAAGTTCTATGAGATGAACTATTGTTATGACATATAATGATGCTAGAAAATGTGATTGAAATTATCATTGATCAAACTTGTGCACCTGCTAGCATTCACACTTCATAAATTCTTTCTTTTACCATTTACCTACTCGAGGACGAGCAGGAATTAAGCTTGGGGATGCTGATACGTCTCCAACGTATCTATAATTTATGAAGCATTCATGCTATTTTATTATCTGTTTTGAATGATTATGGGCTTTATTATACACTTTTATATTACTTTTGGAACTAACCTATTAACCGGAGGCCCAGCCCATATTGCTGTTTTATTGCATGTTTCAGTATTTCGAAGAAAAGGAATATCAAACAAAGTCCAAACGGAATGAAACCTTCAGGAGCGTGATTTTTGGAAAGAATATGATCCGAGAGACTTGGAGTTCAAGCCAGGGAAGGTTCGAGGAAGCCATGAGATAGGAGGGCACACCCACCTCCCCTGGGCGCGCCCCCCTGTCTCCTGGGCCCCTCGAGCACCCCCCCCCCCGGTCGACTTCTTTCACCTATATAGTCCCAAATACCCTAAAAACATTGAAGGAGAAGATAGATCGGGAGTTCCGCCACCGCAAGCCTCTGTAGCCACCAAAAACCTCTAGGGAGCCCATTCCGGCACCCTGCCGGAGGGGGGATCCCTCACCGGTGGCCATCTTCATCATCCTGGCGCTCTCCATGACGAGGAAGGAGTAGTTCACCCTTGAGGCTGAGGGTATGTACCAGTAGCTATGTGTTTGATCTCTCTCTCTCGTGTTCCCTCTATGGCAGCGTCTTGATGTATCCCGAGCTTTGCTATTATAGTTGGATTTTATGATGTTTCTCCCCCTCTACTCTCTTGTGATGAATTGAGTTTTCCCTTTTAAGTTATCTTGTCGGATTGAGTCTTTAATGATTTGAGAACACTTGATGTATGTCTTGCGTGGGATACATGTGGTGACAATGGGGTATTCTATTGATCCACTTGATGTATGTCTTGGTGATCAACTTGCGGGTTCCGCCCATGAACCTATGCATAGGGGTTGGCACACGTTTTCGTCTTGACTCTCCGGTAGAAACTTTGGGGCACTCTATGAAGTACTTTGTGTTGGTTGAATAGATGAATCCGAGATTGTGTGATGCATATCGTATAATCGTGCCCACGGATACTTAAGGTGACAATGGAGTATCTAGGTGAAATTAGGGTTTTGGTTGATTTGTTTCTTAAGGTGTTATTCTAGTATGAACTCTATGGTATATTGAACAGAAAGAATAGCTTCATGTTATTTTACTACGGACTCTTGAATAGATCGAGCAGAAAGGATAACTTTGAGGTGGTTTCATACCCTACCATAATCTCTTCGTTTGTTCTCCGCTATTAGTGGCTTTGGAGTGACTCTTTGTTGCATGTTGAGGGATTGTTATATGATCTATCTATGTTATTATTGTTGAGAGAACTTGCACTAGTGAAAGTATGAACCTTAGGCCTTGTTTCCTAGCATTGCAATACCGTTTGTGCTTACTTTTATCGCTCGCTACCTTGCTGTTCTTATAATTTCAGATTACAAATACCTTTATCTACCATCCATATTGCACTTGTATCACCATCTCTTCGCTGAACTAGTGCACCTATACAATTTACTATTGTATTGGGTGTGTTGGGGACACAAGAGACTCTTTGTTATTTGGTTGCAGGTTTGTTTGAGAGAGACCATCTTCATCCTACGCCTCCCACGGATTGATAAACCTTAGGTCATCCACTTGAGGGAAATTTGGTACTTTCCTACAAACCTGTGCACTTGCAGGCCCAACAACGTCTACAAGAAGAAGGTTGTGTAGTAGACATCATTGATGAAGATAGCCTCCCCAATGGTTCCCCCCTTTGACAAAGTACCGAAAGGCCTCCAGATGGGATAACGGAAGAACAGAGGCTTGCGGAGGCGGAAGAATTGTTTCACATCTTGCTTCGTTTTTTTTGGAATATTTGGGAATTTATAGGCCAAAGATTAGGGAAAACGGAGTGGCAAGGGGCCCGCAAGCTCAGCTCGCGCGACAACCCTCCTTGGGCGTGGCGCCAGGGTTTGTGCCCCTTGTTTGTCTTCTGTTCTCTCCCCAAAGCTTCCAGGGTCTCTTGTGTTCCATAAAAAATCACCTTAAAGTTTCATCGTGTTTGGACTTCGGTCAGTATGGTTTTTCTGCGAAACAAGAAACATGCAAAAAGCAGGAGACACTGGGCACTAAGTTAATAGGTTAGTCCATAAAAATAATATAAGATGGTATATAAAGCATACAAAAGTGATAATATAATAGGATGAAACAATAAAAAATTATAGATATGTTGGAGACGTATCAATGAGTTGTGAGTAGTTCTATTTATTCTCGAGGACATGGGAGAAGCCTTGTTGCTAGTAATCATGTGAAGTTGATCACAATTCAATATTTTGATATTATGTTTTTTTCTTCCTCTAGTGGTGTTATGTGAACATCGACTACATGACACTTCACCATGTTTGGGCCTAGGGGAAGGCATCTTGGAATTAGTTTGTAGATGCTGGGTTGCGGGAGTCATAGAAACCTAAACCCCAGTTTATGTAATTAGATTTATCTTAATTACTTCTCTTGTATTTGTGGATGCTTGCATAGAGGGTATAATCATAAGTAGGTATTTGTTCAAATAAGAATAGTACATTTGCTCCAGTGCACCCACGTAAAACTCATCAAGGCAATGAACTTAAGTCGATGAATCGTGGTGAAAATAACTTGATGATATTCCCGTGTGTTCCCAAGATTGTTTGATCACCCTAAGAAATACCACCAGCTTGTCCTTAGCACGATTGAGGATTTTGCCACTTGCTGCACCTTGCTACTTTGTTACTTGTTACCTGTAATTTTCTTGCTATTAAACTATCTATCAAAACTATCTCACAACACCTGCAGTGAAATCCTTGCTGAAAACTGCCTAGCAATTCCTTTTGCTTCTCGTTGGGTTCGACATTCTTACTTATCGAGAGGACTATGATTGATCTCGTGTACTCGTGGGTCATCAAAGATTGTATTTATACTCAACCATAGAATCTGCCCATTGAGCCCATGCAGTAAAGTGAGATGTTTCGATCCAAATTGGATGTGAGGGGGGGGGGGACAAAGGGACTTGTGTCTCTAGAGGGGCGCCCCCTCACGTATATATAGGTGTAGGAGGGGTGACGAATTGGGGAGGGGCCTCCTCCCCTTGGTGCGCCAACCAAGGGAGGAGGAGTCCTCCTCCAACTCCTTTCAGCCCCATCTAGCTTGTCTAACAAGCTAGGGGGAGTGCCCCAACCTTAACGGGCCCTTAGGGCCCATTAACTTCCTCCTATGTGGCCTTTCGCTAATTAAATTAGCCCATAGCCCCTAAATAAATCCTAGGGAGCTCCCGGTAATTACCGGAACCCTCTCATATTTATATTAGCCCCCCCCCCCCCCCCCCCCGAAAACTATTTACGACTATACAACATTACCCGGTATTCCCTGAAGCCCTTTCGGCAACCTCGAAACGCTTCGGTTTATCTCAAAACTATTTATTTCATTCCAGAAACTTTTCTGCTAATATTTTCTCATATTTCTAACTCTAATATAACTCAACAAACCGCAATCCCCTTAAGCGTGCGACCCTGTAGGTTCGATGAATTGACATGAACAAACCTTCCTTTTGTTCAATGATCAACAGCGGAAGCGTGAACATCCATCTTGACCCTTATACTCACACGAATGATATTTGAGGTTATCATCTTTTGCATCACGTTACTTTATGAACCCGAGGTGAGATTTATCGGTATCCCCGTGAGTCATACACATGCTCACTATACCGGTCTCTTTATCGGTTTTGTTCTTCTTTCTCGTTTTCGTGTTTCGGCATCCCTGTGAGCAAGACACTTGTGTCACCCCATACGATGACAGATTTCATCACATCGAGGTACCTAACCCCTTCCCATAATTTTTGATGAATCCGAAGTTGATGTTATGATTATCCCTTAATGGATAACGTTGGAACAACACCTAAATGCATCGTCTGGTATGAAGTGACTCGATAGTCTCATGGTCTAAGGAACTAAGAATACATTAACTCTCTGTGTTATTGACTATAGACTTGCGATGATAACATCTCTAAGTATAACAATCAACTTGGATCAATTCAATATGATCGTTCTACTAACTTCATACTCGCAAAGTTGTCAGCATCTTTGTTACACTTAACTTAAGCCAATGACCAGGATAACATAATTATCATGCAACACTTGAGTTAGTCGTAAAGGTAAGACTAGGAATCATGTTTTTACTGTTTATTACTCTACATGTGCTTATGGGTTTTCCTCCGAATCACATATTCAAGAACCATAGCAGTTATAGTATAGAATATATTTAATTATAAGCGTGAAAATAGTACAATTATTATTATCTCTAGGGCATATTTCCAAGTGGATGGAGGAGCCCATGAACGCGGTCATGTTGGATGCCGAGGTGCCACCTACCGCTACAGCAGCTGCATGATCAATGATTGGGGTGGATTTGCGCGCTTCGTCAGCATCGGCTTGGGTAAGGTCGATCAGTTTGGCCAGATTCTTGAGCTCGTGGGAAACCTGCTTGTTGTAAGCAAGCTGCGTCTCAAATTGCTGGTCGGCCGTGACTTGGTTCACGTTGAGGTGGCGGATGACCGTCTTGAGCAGCGTCTTCAACTGATCGGTGGCCTCGGCCATGGTGGTGAGAAAGTGGCGGGTCTGGGCAGATGGTTTGGATGGTGGCGCCATCGTCTCGCTTCGAACCAGATCTCACCCCGTGCAGGATTTCTAGCGATTCACAGAGATGAATCGCCCCTAGCACGGTGGATTTTACAAATTGACAATGAGAGTATGAGATCAACGGATTGTAATGTCCCGTGGAGATGGGAATCAGGAGAGGGAGTAGGTGAGAGGAGAAAGGGGATCAGTTGAGAAGAGAGACGAGAGGGTGTGGATTTTATTTATTTATTTATTTTTGAGCAAAAGATAGTGAGGATATTTACTTATTATTATTTTTTGAGCAAAAGAGGGTGAGGATTTGCTTCTCAATTCTGATTTTTTTTAGAAGATCTTCTCAATTCTGGTCAACGATAAATCCTTTTTTAGGCGATCAACGATAAATCCTAACAATGGCTTACACACGCTTACTTTTTTTTTTTGAGAAGAACACACGCTTAAGTAGTACGGGCCCTCGCAGGAAGACCCGGCCCAAGGCCCAACTGCGCTGCTGTACTCTAAGTTCATCTTCAGTCCGCTGCATGTTCAGGTTCAGATACCTGAACCGCAGGCGTGACAAATTTGCAGTCAAGGAGATTGCCCAGCCAAGAGAGAGTTGAACCCTAACCCCGTTGATCCCACGCAAATCGCAGCAGCAAAAACCCATTCTCCATCGCCGAGATCCGCCTCGAACCCTCCAGTGCTGCCTCCTCGGTCCTCACTCTCCGCTGCCGCCGCCATGGCGATCACGGCACAGACCCCCGACATCCTGGGCGAGCGCCAGTCCGGTCAGGACGTCCGCATGCAGAACGGTAACACTCCTCGTCTCCTGCTCGTCTTACTCATCAGCGCCAGATTCCGATGAGTAGCGCGGGTCCGTAAGATATAGTGGCATGGGTAGCCGTCCGAGCGCACACGTGTGTTTAATTGTGCTTCTGCGATTGCAGTGGTGGGGTGCCAGGCGGTGGCCAACATCGTCAAATCATCGCTCGGGCCCGTCGGGCTCGATAAGGTACGTGACGATCTACTTGGTTGCGCATAGCTTGCTGCTTTATGAGTAGGATCCGAAGTTATGATCCGCGTGTCAGATACTTGGATCTTGGAATGTGGGTGCAAGAGTTGCTTGTTTGGTGTGGATGTAGTTCACCCGCAAACTTGGTTGCCAGTGATGATGAAAATGTTGATGTGCTTTCTGTAGCAATCTAATAACGAACAGTGAAGTTAGATGGTAGTGCATCCACTATCATTTTGAAATAATCATGGTTCGAACCTTTCCAAAAGGAAAAAAGTCATTGTTGGAATGAACTAATTTAGCGTATCTATAGATGCTGGTGGATGATATTGTGATGCGGAGCATCCTTCCATCATCCCCATGAACTCTACTTCGACCACACTTGCTCCAAGAGGACCCATGACAAGAGCCCGAGCACGTGCCATCCAATCCGAGGTTAACTCTCTCCTTGTTGAATTTCCCTTTGACCCCTTTGAGACATGGCTACTACCTCAAACGGAGACACTATGTGTGCTCAGGTACCATGAAAGCAGCCAAGGAGGAGTGGTGCAAGATGGACATCAAGATCAAGGAGGCATTCCACCCAGCCTGGGACGACCGGTACAACCGCCCCACCACCGCCCGAGCGGAACAACCGGCCAGCCACCGCCCAACAACCGGCCGCTATTCTGTGAGCAAGCGGTGCAAGGCCGGTACAACACCGGATCTACCGGTTTCTGCCCAATGACCGGAACAACCGCCCCAACCTCCGGTACAACCGCTGGCGCCTTCGAAGCCCACCTCCAGAAGCCAGCGCCCGACCCCCAGCGGTAGTACCGCCTTCCAGGACCGGAACTACCGCCCCTCAGGAGCTCTCAGCGCTACTACCGGCCCCATGACCGGTACTACCGGCCTGCCTGCGCACAGTGCACTTACCCCTTCGTGACTTAGCACTATATATACTCGTCTCCTAGCTTCGTATTAGGGTTAACACTGGATTAGCTCATATTTGTGAGAGAGCCTTTGCTCATCCACTTGGATACTTCTCCTCGGAGTTCAGGACCTCTTCGGAGAAGATCCCCCAAGCGGATTCAAGACCCCTCTCGAGGGAAGACCATCAAGACCTCCGTTAGGAGATGAGCTGTCCTTTGTATCCTTACCTTTGTTGACTATGGATCATATGTACCTCTTTGTGTTCGGTGATCTAGCACTCGTGTGATTGATTACTTGTCGGTTGAGTGTTTCTCTTGTTCTCCCCGTGTTTTCCCTCTAGTTCTTCCGCGTGTTCTTCGTGATTCCCCGTAGGATCCCTCCAAACGTGAAAGATCGACCATTTAGGGTTCTGCCCTACATCATCTTGGTATCATGAGCCACGTTGATCACGTTTTTGGAGCCCCTACCCCGTATTTCTAGCTTGATTTTGTTCTTTTCGTCCTAAATTCGAAAATCCCCACCAAAAATAGCCCCAATTTTTTTTGTGATTTGTTGGTTTGATGATGTTTTGTTGATTTTGATCCGTGGATTTGCTTGGTTTCAAGTGGATCAAGCCTTCCCCCAAGTTTCCCCTCTTCTCATCCACGAAACCCTCCAAATTTTGCCCCGAAACCATCCAATTCCACCCCAAAATCGTGCCCAGTTTCGTGCTGTGTCGAATCCCGACACGAGCGGTACAACCGCCCCTCCGAGCGGTACCACCGCTGAGTACCACAAGCGGTACAACCGGCCATCCGAGCGGTACTACCGCCCAGGCCATTTTCAGCATAACTCCCACATCCACCTCCACTTTCCGCTTCCACCATTGTTGTTTTGGTCTTTGAGAATTTGAGTTGTGGTTACCGTGTCCTATTGTGTTTCGGCTATATAGGTACGGTTCGACGTCAACATCACCACCGCTCACCTTCGCCAAGGACTCATCATCGTCAAGGACGGTAACCTCGACGACATCTTTGTCATCTCTCGCAATTGCATTGATAACCACATAGCCTTACTTTTGCGTTGCTTACCCATCGAGACTAGCCATTGAGTATTGCCGGCAACGTGACTTGTGCACATTAGTGATCATACAACATAGCATACATATCATACCATAGTGGTGCATATCTTGAGATCAACTTGTGTGTCACAAAGTTGTCATAGCATACGAAATTGCTATCTTGGTTCGTGAAGTTTTGCATGAGAAAAGAGCTCAAAAGTGAAGAGCCACCCAAGCTTTTAAGCAAAAGAGAAAGATAAGCAAAGAGCTTATAAGCGAGAACCATAGCATCATACAACATTAAGATTGTCATATCCGATCATCTTGGATCATAGCACCGAAATATCATACATATAGCATACTAGGGATAGAGATCGTAGCATTTTTGTCTAGTAGGTTGTGCACAAGTTTGTGTATCTGCCTATTGTGCAATCGTGCTAGCGTCTCTCCAGTATTGTGCAACAAGAGCATTTCATGGTTTCCACATTTTGGCTCACTTTGGTTTGCACAATCCCACTTATCTATTTGCGGGTGTGTTTCCGTGTACCATTACTTACTTGGTCTACTTGTTACATTTGCGAATTTGCGAATCTTTTTCAACATCTTTGAGTCAAACTAACGATTGCAATCAATTTTGTGCCGCCATCCTAACCAAGCTCCACCATAAGCTTTTACTTGTGTAGGTGTGAGAACCGACAAGAATTGGTACCAACAGTGCTATTTCATTGTCCGCATTTGAGTGAACTTGATTCACCTTCAACATCGGTCAAGGTACATTTGGTACACGTTCTTTTCCTTCTACCACTTACATTTTGCTTGGTATAATGGATAGGCCAAGTTCTTCTACAAATCCACCTCTCATCAAGAACGGCGATGACATGTCATCATTCGTCACAAAGAGCCACCTCTTTGGTGCTCAAAGGGCGTTACACCAAGAGCAACAAGCTATGAGCGACCGCATCGACAACCTCGCCACCGACTTGCGACTCTCCGAACAACGTACAAGAGACTACTTCGACGACAAGTTCGACTCTCACAAGCAAGAAAATGATGCAAGAATGGAGGAGATCCGCGCCTTGATGAGGAACCGGCATCATTCCACTTCTTCATCCTCAAGACGGAGCCGCTCAAGTCGACACTCCGACGATACCTTCTCCGGCTCAAGTACACCGTCATCGACCATTCTTCAACGAGCCGCGCGTCAAGACCGTCATGCATCTCGGAACCCAATACAAGACAAGCATTCACAAGAGCAAGACGATGAGCAAGTCCCTCGTCCTCAATCAAACAAAGTGGCTTTTGCTCAAGCTCAAGAACGATAACGACTTCGGCGCCAAGAAGAAGAACGAGCGCGTCTACACCAAGAAGAACAAGACGCCGAGGCTCAACGTCTTCAACAACAACAACGAGAAGCACAAGCGCTTGAGGCGCAATGTGCCCTTCAAGAATCAAGTCGAGCCATCGCCAACCGCAACCGCGAACGGCGCAATCAAGAGGAAGCTCTTCGAGAAGAAATCCAAGAGAGGAACTACCTACCGCGTGTGCAATTTCAAGCTCCTCAAGCCCCTCCACAAGCTCGTCAAGCTCCACTTCAACCTCAAGTTCAACAAGAGCAAGTTGATCATGGACTTCCTCCGCGCCAAGAGCAACATGAGGATGACTATCCTCCACGTCAAGGACGTCATCATCACCATCGCCAACAACACAATGAAGAGCAACGCTATGGCAAGCTCAAGTTCACAATGCCCAAGTTCAAAGGAAGCAATGATCCGGAAGAGTACCTCTCATGGGCATTGAAGGTCGACAAAATCTTTCGTTTGCACAACTATGAGGAAGAGAAGAAGATCTCTATGGCATCACTTGAGTTCCAAGACTATGTGCTCATATGGTGGGAACAAGTCCTTGAACGCCGTGAAGCAAGAGGTGAACCTCCAATCACCACTTGGACTCAAATGAAGGATGTCATGCGGGCACGCTTTGTACCAACCTACTACAACCGCGATCTCTTCAAGAAGCTACAACTCCTCAAGCAAGGAACAAAGAGTGTTGAAGAATACTACAAGGAAATGGAGATTGCCATGATTCGAGCCAATGTCAAGGAAGATGATGAGCAAACAATGGCACGTTTCTTGAATGGACTCAATCATCCCATCAAGAAGATCGCCGACTTCCAACCATATTCCAACCTCATTGAGCTCGTGCATCAAGCAACCAAGGCAGAACGTCAAGTGCAAGATGACTTCAAGTACGCCAAGTACTCATCCAAGACCTACAGCTTCTCCAACATCCAAGCTTCAACGACTCCTCCAACATCTACGTCAACAAAACCTTCTCCAAGCAACGACGAGAAGTCAAGTTACAAGAGAAATCCGACAAGTTCAAGTCGTCTTCCTCCTTCTACAAGCAACTTCAAGCCGCGTGCTTCATCATCTACTCCGACCGATGAGACCGTCAAAACAAGCTCCTTCAAGTGTTTCACTTGCGGCGGCCGAGGCCACAAGTCCTATGAATGCACGAACAAGCGCACCATGATCCTCAACGATGACAGCACATATGACTCAATGAGTGAAGAGGAGATGGAAGCCCTTGAGAAAGTGGCCATGCACCGGCGCGTGAACGAAAATGAAGATGATCAAGTCTTTTGTGATGAGGATTCGAGCCCCGCTCTCGTTGTCTCCAAAGTCTTGACACTTCAACATCAACAAGAAGAAGACCAAAGATGCCACATCTTCCACACAAAGGCCAGCATCAATGGAAGGTCCGTCAAGGTCATCATCGATGGAGGTAGTTGCCACAAATTGGCAAGTGAAGAACTATGCTCCAAGCTTCAATTGGTCAAGAGGAAGCACCCACATCCCTACAAGGTCCAATGGCTAAGTGACTCTGGCACTATACGAGTCGAGCATATGGTCCAAGTCTCTTTCAAAATAGGTGCTTATGAAGATACTTTGGAATGTGATGTGGTCCCAATGACCGTTTGCCACCTCCTTCTTGGTCGACCATGGCAATTCGACCGTGGTGTCATCCACAATGGGCGAACCAATCACTATAGCTTCAAGATGAAAGGGAAGGAGTATGTGTTACGACCTATGTCTCCTAGTCAAGTGATAGCCGACAAGCAAGCCACACACCATGGAGAGAAGAGTAGAAAGTGACCCACCCAAAAGTGAGTGAGAGCCACAAGCCAAATATGAGCGCCTCTTCGCCTAGAGAGAAAAACCTCATCCTATTTGCCACCAAAAGTGAGATGAGAGAAGTGTGTGAGAACCCATCGAGTGTGATGCACTTTGTCCTTGTGTGCAAAGATGGAGAACCAAAAACTAACACCATTCACAAGCTAACTTTGGTGTTTCAATCTCTTTTGCAGGAATTTCAAGATGTTTTCCCCGATGAGCTACCTCCGGGTCTACCTCCACTTCGAGGTATTGAGCATCAAATCGACCTCATCCCCGGAGCGCCACTTCCAAACAAAGCTCCATACCGTGTCAACCCCGAAGAGACAAGGGAAATCCAACGGCAAGTACAACAACTCATTGACAACGGTCATGTACGTGAAAGCTTAAGCCCTTGTGCCGTTCCCGTTATACTTGTGCCTAAGCCCGATGGAAGTTTCTGCTTGTGTTCCGATTGTAGACCTATAAATGCTATTACCGTTCGCTATAGGCATCCCATTCCTTGCTTAGATGATATGCTTGATGAACTTAGCGGAGCCAACTTTTTCTCAGAAATAGATCTTAAAAGTGGCTATTATCAAATCCGCATTCAAGAAGGTGATGAATGGAAAACCGCTTTCAAAACCAAATTTGGCTTATATGAGTGGTTAGTGATGCCTATGGGTTTGTCGGAAGCACCCGGAACATTCGTGCGTCTTATGCATCATGTGCTTAGACCTTACATTGGAGTATTTGTAGTGGTTTACTTTGATGATATTCTTGTGTTTAGCAAAACTATGAAAGATCATATTAATCATGTTAAATCTATTTTGCAAACCCTTCGCAAGGAAAGCCTTTATGCAAACCTGAAAAAATGCACGTTTGGTGTTGACAAAGTGGTTTTCTTGGGATTTGTTGTCTCTTCAAAAGGTGTTCATGTTGACGAAACTAAAATTGAGGCAATTAAAACTTGGCCCCAACCAACCAATTTGCAACAAGTGCGTAGTTTCCTTGGCCTTGCAAGATTTTATCGCCGATTTGTGAAAAACTTTAGCACAATTGCCGCTCCTTTGCATACCTTGAGTAAGAAGAATGCTCCTTTTGTTTGGGGTTCTTTGCAATCCACCACTTTTGATGAGCTCAAGTCTTTGCTTACTCATGCCCCGATTCTTGCTTTACCCAATTTTGACAAAACTTTTGAGGTTCATTGTGATGCAAGTGGTACCGGAATTGGCGGAGTTTTGATGCAAGAAAATCGAGCCATTGCTTATTTTAGTGAAAAACTCTCCGGTGCTCAACTTAATTATCCCATCTATGACAAAGAATTGTATGCTTTAGTGCGTGTGCTACATATTTGGGAACATTATCTTAGACCTCATGAGTTTGTCATCCATACCGATCATGAAACGCTTAAGTACTTAAAAGGACAAACTAAATTGAACAAGCGTCATGCCAAATGGAGTGAATTCATTGAATCTTTTCCTTATGTGATCAAGTACATTAAGGGTAAACAAAATGTTGTTGCAGATGCACTTTCACGCATATGCATGCTTGTCACTCAACTTGAGTTGAATGTTATTGGTTTTGAGCATATAAAAGACTTGTATGAGCATGATCCTTCTTTTGCTACCCCTTACGCTAAGTGTTTGACACACACGTCTTGGGAACGATACTACCTAAAGGATGATTATCTTATGAGAGCTAACAAACTTTGCATTCCCGAGTCTTCTCTTCGTTTGCTACTTTTGCAAGAGGCTCATGGAGGCGGACTCATGGGACACTTTGGACGCGACAAGACTTTCGCAACGCTCTCCAAGAACTACTTTTGGCCCAAGATGTTTTGTGATGTCTCACGCTTCACCAACCGTTGCTCTACATGTCGCAAAGCTAAGTCAAAAGCTCAATCCCACGGTCTTTACATGCCACTTCCTATTCCTTATCAACCTTGGGAAGACATTAGCATGGATTTTATACTTGGTTTGCCTAGAACTCAAAATGGCAAGGATTCCGTCTTTGTTGTTGTGGACAGATTTTCTAAGATGGCACATTTCATTCCTTGCAACAAGATAGACGATGCTTCACATATTGCTAATCTCTTTTGTAGGGAAATCTTGCGACTTCATGGATTGCCCAAGACGATTGTCTCCGATCATGACGTCAAATTCTTGAGTTACTTTTGGAAGACACTATGCGCCAAGCTCGGCATCAAGCTATTGTTCTCTTCGGCATACCATCCTCAAACCGACGGCCAAACGAAGGTGACGAACCGGACACTATCCACTCTACTTCGCGTGTTGATCAAGAAGAACATCAAGGAGTGGGAGGCGTGTCTACCCATCGCCGAGTACGCCTACAACCGTGCAAGACATTCAACTACCGGCAAGTCTCCCTTCGAGGTCGTCTACGGCTTCAACCCATTGTCACCATTGGACATTCTACCTCTTCCTCTACAAGAGCGCACCAACATGGATGTGAGTGCACGGGCAAGCTACATCAAGAAGATGCATGAAGATACAAGACACACCATCGAGCGCCAAGTACAACGACTAGCGACCAAGCTCAACATCAACAAGCACCCCATGGTATTCAACATTGGTGATCTCGTGTGGCTACACCTCCGCAAGGACCGCTTCCCCAACGGACGCAAGTCTAAGCTTCTCCCTCGAGCCGACGGACCCTTCAAGGTGCTAGCACGCTACAACGACAACGCCTACAAGATTGAACTCCCACGAGACAAGTACACCGTGAGCGACATCTTCAACGTCAAAGACCTCGCGCCTTTCCATGGTGATGCAAATTTTGATCCGAGGTCGGATCATTCCCAAGGGAGGGGAGATGATGCAGAGCATCCTTCCATCATCCCCATGGACTCTACTTCGACCACACTTGCTCCAAGAGGACCCATGACAAGAGCCCGAGCACGTGCCATCCAATCCGAGGTTAACTCTCTCCTTGTTGAATTTCCCTTTGACCCCTTTGAGACATGGCTACTACCTCAAACGGAGACACTATGTGTGCTCAGGTACCATGAAAGCAGCCAAGGAGAAGGAGTGGTGCAAGATGGACATCAAGATCAAGGAGGCATTCCACCCAGCCTGGGAGGACCGGTACAACCGCCCCACCACCGCCCGGGCGGAATAACCGGCCAGCCACCGCCCAACAACCGGCCGCTATTCTGTGAGCAAGCGGTGCAAGGCCGGTATAGCACCGGATCTACCGGTTTCTTCCCAATGACCGGAACAACCGCCCCAACCTCCGGTACAACCGCTGGCGCCTTCGAAGCCCACCTCCAGAAGCCAGCGCCCGACCCCCAGCGGTAGTACCGCCTTCCAGGATCGGAACTACCGCCCCTCAGGAGCTCTCAGCGCTACTACCGGCCCCATGACCGGTACTACCGGCCTGCCTGCGCGCAGTGCACTTACCCCTTCGTGACTTAGCACTATATATACTCGTCTCCTAGCTTCGTATTAGGGTTAGCACTGGATTAGCTCATATTTGTGAGAGAGCCTTTGCTCATCCACTTGGATACTTCTCCTCGGAGTTCAGGACCTCTTCGGAGAAGATCCCCCAAGCGGATTCAAGACCCCTCTCGAGGGAAGACCATCAAGACCTCCATTAGGAGATGAACTGTCCTTTGTATCCTTACCTTTGTTGACTATGGATCATATGTACCTCTTTGTGTTCGGTGATCTAGCACTCGTGTGATTGATTACTTGTCGGTTGATTGTTTCTCTTGTTCTCCCCGTGTTTTCCCTCTAGTTCTTCCGCGTGTTCTTCGTGATTCCCCGTAGGATCCCTCCAAACGTGAAAGATCGACCATTTAGGGTTCTGCCCTACATCATATTGGCGATGTTACAATCACAAATGATGGAGCAACCATTTTGAGGATGCTGGAAGTCGAGCACCCAGTTGCACAGGTGATGCCTGTTAGCCAAAGCTTCCCATTTTTCTTTTGCTTCTTTTGCTACTTCGTGCTTATCCTTTCGGGGGGTCCATTCATTGTTAGGTTCTTGTTGAGTTGGCCGAGCTCCAAGATCGGGAGGTTGGTGATGGAACAACATCTGTTGTCCTCATAGCTGCAGAGTTGCTCAAGGTATGAAATGGAGCTTTAGCGGCAGGGTTTTTTTCGCTATGAATTTCCCTAAGCATTATGCATACAAATTTACGATGTTCTATTTTTTTTTACCAGGGAGCCAATGAACTTGAGAGGAATAAAATCCATCCGACCTCAATTATCAGTGGCTACAGGGTGAGCTTTGTAATCTTTATTTTAGCAGCATTACCATATTAATTTTGATTGAACATTCTGAAGTCACATCATCTCTTACATTTTTTTTGCATTCATATTATATCAGCTCGCTATGTGTGAGGCTTGCAAGTATGTTGAAGAAAAGCTCTCTGTCAAGGTAAAACCATGTTGCCTGCTGAACAAATGGCCGCATCTTGCTGCTCGTTTCGAGGCCTATTGTCTTGCTGACATGCGTGTTCTTCTACACTTTCAAGTTGATAAACTTGGAAAAGCTTCCCTTGTTAACTGTGCAAAAACTAGCATGTCTTCGAAATTGATTCACAACGACAGTGATTTCTTTGCAAATCTGGTAAGTTCCTATGGTCATGTGCCTCAGGTTTCTTAATCATGCCTTTTTTTACTTATCTTTCTACTGTAAAACTCTAGAATTTGATTGTATGGTTGTTATGTTTGATTATGCTTGTTGTATATTTGACCTGTGGTGTTTGTTAACTCTAAAATAAGTACTTTTAGACGAGTAAGTAAGTACTTAGTTTATGAATTTTGAGGTGTTCTGTCCACTGCTATGGTTTGCTGTGGCCTGATATTGTTTATCTAAATAGTCATCACTGGAGCCAAATGTTAAGGTCCAGCTGTCTTTACGTTAACATTGCCCCAAACTACGTGCTATTTAAATGAACTGCTATGGTTTTATAGGTTGTCGAGGCACTTCAAGCTGTGAAGACTACAAATGCTAAGGGAGAATTGAAGTATCCAATCAAGGCAAGTAAAGTGCATTAGGTTACAAACTTACTGTATTACTTCATCGTTTTTTTTTGTGAAAGCTGTCTTTAACTCGGTTGCTTCGTTCTGAATACAGGCTTAGATGTTATCTCCTATATTAATGTTGGGAAATGTTGGCACTGTAGGCACATCTATTATACCAATTTGTCACGTTATGTATTAGCTATGCCTTAGCATCGTGCTGTCTATGTTTTTGAGATTCATCTAAATGATTCTATTTAGACATGGTTTTCGAGTCCTCTTTAAGATACATTCTGATATATTTCTTAAAAGTTTACTTATAATTATAGTTTTCTTTCTTCTGCAGAGCATTAATATTTTGAAAGCTCATGGTAAAAGCGCTAGGAAAAGTTACCTGCTCAATGGTTATGCGCTGAACACAGGCCGCACAGCTCAAGGAATGCCTACAAAAGTAATGGTTGCTAAAATCGCTTGTCTTGATTTTAACCTCCAGAAGACAAAAATGCAAATGGGCGTTCAAGTTCTTGTATCTGATACAAGAGAACTTGGGAAGATCCGTCAGAGGTATGCGCATTTTCAGTTTTGCACTGCATTCTCACTGCTTGATGTTATCTCCTGAATGAATTAGCGATTACTATGCTCTACTTTGACCTTTTAGCATATTTTCCCCCATTTCTTATGCTGGATCCCCATGCCTTCTGTCATTGGATTTGAAAGCAGTTTATTTTATATTTTACGATCTTCAAGAGGACCGAATGCCTTACTTTTTTTGGCAGAGAATCTGACATAACAAAGGAGCGAATTGAGAAAATTCTCAAGGCCGGTGCTAATGTTGTATTGACCACCAAGGGAATTGATGATATGTCATTGAAGGTACGCTTTTATTATTCAAGCATAATCTATTTATTTACCTATTTTTAATATGATTTTGGGTATAGTGCCCAGCACCGTAGCAGAAACTATTTACGTAATTTCTTTGCTTTTAGTGGTCAGTTTTTGCTGATATTCTACCTAGTTACTGTTAGTTTTGTTTAAGGTCGGGCATCAAGAATTTTCTGGACTACGCGTTAGATAGTATCTCGATCAATTCCTGAGTGCTAGATCTGGCTTCTACCTCCTTAAAAAATACATTTCATGGTTAAACTGAATTGATGATTTCGAAAAGAGCGAATCGAATTGATGATTTCAAAATGAGCTAATGTATTATTGGGATCTATGTAGATGTCTCTTCCTGTTACTATCTAAATATGTTGTGTGTGTGATAATACATCATTTCAGTACTTTGTTGAGGCTGGAGCAATTGCGGTGAGGCGTGTGCGTAAGGAGGATTTGCGTCATGTTGCCAAGACAACTGGTGCAACAATGGTAAGGACCTTTTTCGATAGCTATGATGAAGCAGTACTAAGTATTTCAATACTATAATTCTTTTTAATTTCATTCATGACTTGTTGACTTTGATCCCAAGAACTTACTTGTGATTGCAATTGTACTAAAGTTGATCGATCTGCATCTGAACCAAATGCCTTCACAACATTGCTTTACGTTTATATGGTTTTCATCGGTTTCTGAGTATGCTTTGCTAATCTAGCGTAAGAACTTTGAGGTGCTAAATTGTATATCATCTGGGGTGGAGTTGATGCAAATAACAGAAAATTATTGACTCCAGCAAATTTGATCCGTGTTTTTCTGAGAAATAAGCATAAGATTCGCCTTTTCATCCTAAGTGAACTTCAACATCCTAATGAAGTGCGAAAGTGCAGCTGAGTACTTTTGCTGACATGGAAGGTGAAGAAACATTTGATCCATCATTCCTTGGACATGCTGATGAAGTTGTGGAAGAAAGAATTGCCAACGATGATGTAATTCTGGTGAAAGGCACAAAGAACACTAGTGCGGTTAGTATTTTCTGTGCCAATGTTGACCTAGTCATGATACGAGTGGGAACTATAATTTGCATCACACTTGCATTTGTTTTGTGCAGGTCTCAATTATACTTAGAGGAGCGAATGACTACATGCTAGATGAGATTGAGCGGTCTTTGCACGATGCACTCTGCGTTGTGAAGAGAACACTGGAATCCAATATGGTACAACTTATTGCCACTGTTCCTTATTGGCTCCCTCTGGATGAATACATGAACATAATGATGTTGTCATAACTAGAAATTTTGGGACGTGATAGCGTTAACTAGACCTGTGTATTATTCTTCTTGTTTCTTTGCGTGGCTTGCGGTTAAACTGCTAGCTGGTGCTGCCTGATTCTAATATTTAATACTTCCTCTGTTTCACTATATAAGACGTTTGGCAAGCAATTTTAGCTTGCCGAAACATTTTATATTAAGAAATAGAGGGAGTATTTATCTTTTATTGAGGCCATGTTTCCTGTAGCAGCAGTCCCTAATTCTAGAATAATGTTTCCATGCTTGAAGGAGAACATGAACATTGAAAATTTACCTTGTAATATTCCTAAAAAGAATCGTCATTTAAATGAGCAACTAATGCTTTAATCATGATGTCTGTTTAAAGCATTCCTGAAAAAGTTGATATCATTAAACTTCTTGGTAGACAGTCAATGAAGTGCTTCAAAGCATCATTTTCTTCTGACATGTAAAACAAGCATTGTATTTTTGTTTTGAACGCAGAAGTTTATCATCGTCTTCATTGTGTGTAACATGCCTCGGTCTTTCAGGTAGTTGCTGGTGGTGGTGCAGTAGAAGCTGCATTGTCTGTGTACTTGGAGAACCTCGCTACTACTCTTGGCTCTAGGGAACAACTTGCGATTGCTGAATTTGCAGAATC
This sequence comes from Triticum aestivum, assembly GCF_018294505.1. Classification (NCBI taxonomy): domain Eukaryota; kingdom Viridiplantae; phylum Streptophyta; class Magnoliopsida; order Poales; family Poaceae; genus Triticum; species Triticum aestivum. The sequence goes on along the minus strand of NC_057795.1, from coordinate 402,161,887 downwards.
ATTGTTAATTATCCCAAAGGTTTTATCAATTATATTTGATTTATTACTTGCAGAATTAGCCGCAGATCATATTAGTTAGAATCGTCATCTTTTCATGGCAGGTTCTTTCTGTTAATGCTGCAAAGGATGCAACTGAGCTTGTCGCAAAGCTTAGGGCATAGCATCATACCGCTCAAACAAAGGCTGATAAGCAACACTATTCAAGGTAACTACATAATTTATCATCTTCATTACTTATCAGACCTTTGAAGACCACGTTAGAAGAATATGTAACTACATAAAGACGATAGTTCTAGAGCATTGTAAACTTCTGTGGGTGTATTATTAGATTAACCAACCTCCATAAAAGAACAAAGTGATAATTTTTAGGATATGCGTAACTAAGATGCAAACAGTTACCCTTTCGGTTTCTCTTACTTCTTTGCATGTACCATCTCAAGTTCCACTCCCAGCCTTGTTTCTGAGTTACTCCCTCTGTTTCATCAACTTATAAGATGTCAAACTTCTGTAAGTTTAACCCAATTTATAGAAAAATGTGCCAACATTTACAACACCATTATATCCACCATAAAGTACAGTTTTATAATATACTTTTTTGATATTGTAGATATGGATATATATTGCTACAACTTTGATCAAATTTACAGAAGTTTGACTTAATGCAAAGCTAGAACACCTTATAATTTGAGATAGAGGAAGTAATAGTTACCATCTAGAATCCATTTTTAACTTGGAACATTTCATTATATTTGCCATTTGCTGTTCTTTTATGGCTGTTGCACATCTTCTGTTCGTAAAAGTGATTTGACTTGTGCTCTGCAGCATGGGTCTTGACCTTGTGAAAGGAATCGTCCGCAACAACCTTGAATATGGCGTGATTGAGCCAGCAATGAGCAAAGTAAAGATTATTCAGGTTGGTACACTTGCCTTTATGTTCATGGGATGTGATTGTGATTTTTGGGATTTATTTCACCAATTTTCATTTCTATTGCAGTTCGCCACTGAAGCGGCCATTACTATTGTAAGGATTGATGACATGATCAAGCTTACCAAGGAAGAGTCTGGGAACGAAGAGTAACATCTTAGGCACTCCCATTTTTTTAGGGTATCCAGTGGACTGTATGATGTGATGGCTGGCTGTTAGACTTAGAATGCTCTTAATGTTTTTATTTGCCTTGCGATTCATGGATATTCCCATAGAATGTTGTATGAAAGTAGACCCTTTTTTTTGACATCTTGTATGAATGTAGACCTTATTCTACTAACACCTCTGACACTACCCAACCCCCCCGAACCGACCAAAGGGCCAAACAGGCCTGTGTGCACATAGGCGAACCACTCTGAAACCCCTTTCTCTCAAAAATAGAACTACAAAACCACTTCCATCGAGCTCCCCCCAACCTCACCATACCTCGGCCACCTTCTACCTTCGTTGCGCCGCTCACCCTCGCCATGTCCTGCCCAACACTTTCTTCCTCACAAGAGCATCCCCACCTTCTTTCCTACCCACGGCAAGTTATTGCCCTACCCTTCCCGTTGCGCGGCCACCTCCACCCCCTGGTGCTTTCTTCCTTGTTGGGTTGGCCCACTGCGCCTCCCCCGCAATCGGATCTGATGTGTGCCGATGAGAATTGTCGGCTTCTGTGACTGTGAGCCGGACGAGCCGCCTCTCCCCGTAGAACTACCCACCTTTGATCCTGTCGAGAAGGCCGATGGTGGCGTCGCCGCGAGCTACGGCCGGCTAAAGGTACATGGTCGTCGGTGGCCCTCTCCCCTGCATTCCTCCCTTTCCCCACCTCCCGCAGAGTCGCCAGATCTGCGAGACGATGCTTTGTGTCACGCCGCCCCAGAGCTCAAGCACCATGGGCCCATGCCACCGCAAGATTTTAACAGTCGATCCACCCTGAGGTCCTCCAACGCTGCTGGCTAGCCCTACCACGACGACGCTATACGTGGCTTCACGGGCTCATGCGCCTTCACTCTTGATGCAGTCAAGCATCAAGTAGGAGGGCGATGACCACCTGTCGAAGTTGGCATGTAACACCGGCGACCCCCCTAACCATCAGGCCCGGTGCATGTTGTGCCTTTGGTGTTTTGCAGGTGGACGCCGCCATGGCCGCCTAAAGTGCATTGTTGCTGGGGCACTCATGGATCACCGGCGACTGTCGTAGTACACATCGATGATGCAATGTTGTTGCTAAGGTGTAGCACCCAGGTCACTCTCCCTTGGGATTTTTTTATCCATGCAAACCCAAACAGATGCGGGCGGACGAAATGCGTCGGTCTGTTGAAGTTGCCCTTACATCAAGGCAAAAGACATCTCACTTTGAATCTTCTAGAAAGGATGTTGAGAGAGTTTTGGCATGCTTCAAAAAGGTATTGCGATTGTCTATGGTCCTGCTGAGTATTGGAAGCCCCAGAGCATGTGGCAGGTCATGAGAAAATGTGTTATCTTACATAACATGATCATTGAAAAATGACCCAAAGAATTTGTGGTTCCTCCACAATGGTACCATGTTGAAGCCGGAGGTCACCCCAACAGGATCCAAGCATTGAGAACCGATAAGATCACAACCAACTTCAAGAAGATCTTGTGGAGCACCATTAACAACTTCATAGCACTTGATTCTTGTGCTTTTATCAAGTTTTATTTGGATTATTAGTTCATTTGGACCGTTTGTTGTGTTTGAGTTTGAATGGTTAAGTTTGAGAACAATACATTTGATATGTATTTGAATTGTGTGTATATAAATTTTTAAGTTTTGAATTAATATGTTGTGAAAATATATATTCAAATAGAGTTTGTATGCAAAAGTTTGGATGAATTGGCAAAGGAAAATTATTTGATGGATTAAGTTTCGAGGTATGGGCTAGATGGTAAAAGTTTAATTCCCTAAAATATCGGGAATTAAAGGACAAGAATAGAGTGGGGAGCTGAATTATGGAGGTGGGCTAGAGGTGCTCTTGGGTCGCACAAAACAATTGGAGATATCCCTAGGACTTTCAGCTCCAAACCCCATATCCTAGATGGTACTACAATTCAATTTTTGATGACTAAACTTTTGGTGTCTTGGGACGAGGAAAATCGTGTGGAGTTTCTTTGCTGATGACATTGCTAACCATATTTTGCAACTCTCCATTAGCCGATACAGCAGAGATGATTTTCTATACTGGACACATGACAAGTTTGGCCTCTACTCGGTCAAGTCTGGGTATAATCTAGCCTGAGGTAAGTCGTTATTCTCCTCTAGGAGTGGACAGGGTTAAGGAGTGACATCCAACCTCCAAGTACAAGAGATGGATTGGAAATCATTGTGGACTATTAATTTTTCAACCAAGACGAAGTGTTTTGTGGCGTTTTGTGCATGAATATCTGCCCTCCGGTCACTAGCTGGTGAGTCGCCAACTGGCAGCGGATGCTCTTTCTGCAACCAAGCTAAGCACGTAGAGCACCTCTTTCTGATCTACCCTTTCGCTTATTCGGTTTGAAGTTGTGCCGAAGATGATTTCAACATCTGGATGTGCATAAAAGAGCTTTCAAATGCCCGGCAATGGTTGTTGGACTTTTTCTCTTGTGAATCAAAGCTTCATGATATATTCATGACTATCACCATATGGCACATCTGGGAACTGGGAAACGATGGCCATGGCAATGATGCATCTTGGGATCCCAGGGAAGTTGCTTCAATAATACAAGCTATGTCCAATTGGTCTTGCAACACTGCTCGAAGCCCGAGCATGCTCCTAGGCGCATGTTCACGTCGACAACTCTCCAATGGATCAACAACCAACAGCTATGGTAGTAGTTGATGTTGCCCGTATTTCCCTTAATTCATCGGATAGGCATTGGGTTGTGGTCGGGAACCACGACGGGGATTATCTTGTTGCTTGCAATGGTCAATACCTAGATACTGCTAAAGCCTAAACTTGTTGAGGCTTTTGCCATTTGGCATGATTTGGATGTCTACCAAGCTGAAGTGTACATGAATGTCTCCCTAGCTTCAGATTGCCTCTCTTTGGTGAAAAGGATCAAGTCTAGGGTTAAAGATCGATCAAGTGTTGGTGTTGTTGTTTCTGACATCAAGACTCTGACGGTTGGTTTTAATTATTGCAATTCCTTCATGTTTTCATGGTTTTAAATTTACCCGAACATAAGTCAACTTATAGTTGTGAGCTTAATGTAAATTGTTTTTACTATGGTGTGATTCTGTATTGCATCCGCGATGAACTGTGTAATGATGTTCATCAATCAACAGAGTGCCAACATTCTGTAAGAAACAATTGAAGTTGTCTTGCTGGAGTAGATACACGCCCTTTTCCATCCATGCCTCGAGTCCAAATGAAGGGAAATATATTCTACTGGTCCGCATGCACGCGCGCCATAGGTTTGGGGCATTGGCTGCTCGCTGGAACAGATTGAATGTGCATGTATTACTTGAGAATGTTTATTATGATACAAGCCTGATCCGGAGAATCCAAAAACTAACACATGCCTAGCCTTATCGAGGGAAGTAGAAAAAATAACAAGAGAATGTGCGTCCCTATTTTGCTGTCGTCGTTCATGGCCAAAAGTGACCATCTGGAATGAACTTTTCATGTTCTTTATCTCCTTTAAGCGTCCCCATTTGTCATCATAGAGTTCATCTTGTTTAGATTGTTGGTCACTTCTTAATAGTGCGAGATGATCCAAACTGAAGTCGCATTCAAATCAATAGCAAGGGACAAGGCCTCACTCACTGTTGTGGTTTTAAGGGCTACTTGGGACAGAAGTTCGTCGATCACCCTAGCTGCTGCACCTTTGAAATGTTTCATCCCTACATACAACCATCGTTGCCCATCATTGCGCCACGACGGTCAGTCTTTGCCAAACCTCCATCAACATGGATTTTCAAAATTCCCACCCCGGGAGGATTCCATCTCCTTAACATCAAAGATCTTGTGTGATTTGAGTTTTTTTATTTGTTGCACAAATGTCCAACTCAAGTAGGTACTCTATGATGAAAGCACAAAGTCCACAAAGGCAACTAGAATTCATTGTCATGAATAGCCGCCCTCTAGCCCACCATATTGCCCATAAAATGACAAGCACCTTTGCAAATTCATTGTGAGAGAGATTCTTGCTCAATTCAAACAACCATAGCCTAGCTATTTGAGTCTCATCTAGCATAATAGATCGAAATAGCTCCAAACTGGATAGAGCCCACACACACTTCCTGCCATATTGCACTCCAGAAGAGAATGTTGCCACGAGTCATTATCAACACCACAAATTGAGCATTTTCAATTGTACATACAATGAAATCTCTCCTCTTTATATGTAAATTACTAGGGGGGTGGGAGATAAGTGTTCACTTTAAGTTAAATAGAGTGAATTGGTCCATAATTGGCTGGTGAAGCACTCCACCCTTAGTGAGTTTCACCAGTAGTCAAAGTTTTCCAACACAAACGACTCACCTTCTCTAAATTAGGTTCAGTGGGGTAACGGTCCGTTGACTGGAGTCTGGAACCGACGATATCCGGGTCTAAAGTCCCAGCCCCAATGCTCCACCTTATGCAGATGGTAAGGTTGTCAAGTGGGTTAAAAGTCTGATGTGACAGGGTAACTAAGGGGAGACAAATGAGTTTGGCGATCCAAGAAGAAACGATGCAAGGCGTGTGTACCGAGACAAAATTACATTTTACAGTATATACAACTAGTAAAATGAAGAAAGTTTAGCGGGAAAAAATACTTATGCATCAAGGAGTTTAGTTGCTAAACTTTTTCTTGCATTTAATATTTAATCTTTTATTTAGGCCCGTTTACCACCAAAAATGATACTCCCTTCCCAAAATCTTAGGCGTATAAGCTTTCAGGAAATCCCCAAATATAAAGCCCGTTGCACTCAACCCTTGATATTCTCTCTTGTATGGGAATTGTAAGCTAACCACTGCTAATTACGGATCAACCATCCATATTTGTTAAAAGATATCATCGAGGAAACTTTCTGTAACCATGGCTTATTAGTAATTTGCGACTGGTCTTGCACAAATTTTCAGGCCAAAAATTTACACATCCTGCATAAGGGAAGGGTGTACACTCACAGACAATTCTCCACGAGATTGGTCTTACGGAAAGCTCCCTCACCAATCGCTCCCCCATGTGATTTTCATGGTGGTTCACTCTAGCCCCTAATCTACCAATCTCCAACCATTTGACACAACCATCCATAACAAAGATCTCATAAAATGTGTCTTCTAGGTGTAGCACTTCATCCAAGCATCTATGCACGCCTTCTATGCTTGAAGTGGCCGCTACTCTAATTAACGCACATGGCTTATAAGGAAAAAAGCTCAAAATAAACCTTGAACTTGTAGACGAAAACTATTGGGAAATGCGGTAATTTCAAAAAAAATCCTACGATCACGCAAGATCTATCTAGGTGATGCATAGCAACGAGAGAGGAGAGTGTGTCCACGTACCTTTGTAGACCGAAAGCGGAAGCGTTTCAATAACGCGGTTGATGTAGTCGAACGTCTTCGCGATCCAACCGATCCAAGTAACGAACGTACGGCACCTCCGCGTTCAGCACACGTTCAGCTCGATGACGTCCCTCGTACTCTTGATCCAGTTAAGGCCGAGGGTGAGTTTCGTCAGCACGACGGCGTGGCGATGGTGATGATGATGCTACTGGCGCAGGGCTTCGCCTAAGCTCCGCAACGGTATGATCGAGGTGTGTAACTATGGAGGGGGCACCGCACACGGCTAAAAGATCAACTTGTGTTGTTTGTTGTGTCTTTGGGTGCCCCTCTCCCCACGTATATAAAGGAGGGAGGGAGGAGGAGGCCGGCCAGGAGGAGGCGCGCCCAAGGGGGGGGGGGTCCTACTCCAAGTAGGTTTGGCTCCCCCTTTCCTATTCCTATTAGGAGGAGGAAGGAGGAGGAGAGAAGAAGGAAGGGGGGCACCAAAACCCTAAACCAATTCGGTTTGGGTCTAGGGGGCGCACCCCACCACTTTCCCCGCTGCCTCCTACCTCCACTAGGGCCCATTAAGACCCATATACTCCCCGGGGGGTTCCGGTAACCTCCCGGTACTCCGGAAAATACCCGATACACTTCGGAACACTTCCAGTATCCGAATATAACCTTCCAATATATCAATCTTTATATCGCAACCATTTCGAGACTCCTCGTCACATCTGTGATCTCATCCGGGACTCCGGATAAACTTCGGTCATCAAAAACACATAACTCATAATACATATCGTCATCGAATGTTAAGCGTGCGGACCCTACGGGTTCGAGAACTATGTAGACATGACCGAGACACATCTCCTGTTAATAACCAATAGCGGAACCTGGATGCTCATATTGGCTCCTCCATATTCTACGAAGATCTTTATTGGTCAAACTGCATAACAACATACGTTGTTCCCTTTGTCATCGGTATGTTACTTGCCCGAGATTCGATCGTTGGTATCATAATACCTAGTTCAGTCTCGTTACCGGCAAGTCTCTTTACTCGTTCTGTAATACTTCGTCCCGCAACTAACTCATTAGTCACAATGCTTGCAAGGCTTATAGTGATGAGTATTACCGAGAGGGCCCAAAGATACCAGAGTGACAAATCCTAATCTCGATATATGCCAACCCAACAAACACCTTCGGAGACACCTGTAGAGCACCTTTATAATCACCCTTTTACATTGTGACGTTTGGTAGCACACAAAGTGTTCCTCCGGTATTCGGGAGTTGCATAATCTCGTAGTCTGAGGAACTTGTATAAGTCATGAAGAAAGCAGTAGCAATGAAACTGACACGATCATAATGCTAAGCTAGTGGATGGGTCATGTCCATCACATCATTCTTCTAAAGATGTGATCTCGTTCATCAAATGACAACACATGTTTATGGTTAGGAAACATAACCATCTTTGATTAACGAGCTACTCAAGTAGAGGCATACTAGGGACTATAAGTTTTGTCTATGCATTCACACATGTACTAAGTTTCCGGTTAATACAATTCTAGCATGAATAATAAACATTTATCATGAATTAAGGAAATAAATAATAACTTTATTATTGCCTCTAGGGCATATTTCCTTCAGTCTCCCTGATGTGAATCGGGACCCGATCTTTCGATGAGAGGGAGATAACTACGATTTTGGGTGAGACTTGACCCTCACGATCCGGCTACCAACCGTACAGGAAGAACCGTACACGATTGATATCCACGGCAATCGCTGAACCAACTCCACGGTGTTATCGACCGAGCCAACGGCCTGATCGACCTATCCACGAAGAATTTTTCCTGCAAGCAAATCGAAGAACATGCAAGAAAATAATAGCCAAGCAATCTAAAAATTGCGGATATGCTAGATGAATAAATCTCACAAATTGGGGTTCCGATAGGATGTCTTGACGGTCGCACTAGCCGCTATGAGCAAAGACAAATAAAAGTAGCAATAGCTAAACTTCTCTAAACAAAACCCGAGTCTAAACCCTAAAAGATACTAGGTATTTATTATGGACGACGGCCGCCTTGTGCATTGGTTCACGGGGTAGGGCTGTACGGAGACAAATACAGCAGGCCGGCCTAATTGATTTTGCGGGCCCAACATGGCACTCCTGACGCACCAACAGGTCTTGAGACTCCCCGTGCGTGGCTGATTTTGAAACATGAAGCAAAGTCCAAGGCTTGTGATCTTGTGCACTTGGACGTTGCATGCATGATGGATGGATTGACAGGGAACATGCATGCAATTTGTTTTTCTTCTTGTGAATGTAGCGTGCATGCATCTCCATCTCCCATCTCTAAGTGAGCATCTCTTGTTGACTCTCTGATCCCTTCGTTCCTGAGTACAAGTAAATCCAAACATGAAAGCATCATCGAATTCTTACGAAATAAATTAGATGTACAAAGAAACAAAAGTACCCGGTGGTTTAATTGGTGTGTACGTGCTCTAGTCGTAGGTCCATGTCGAATGATTGAAAAATATTTCGTATAATGTTTGTGGACGTCTCTATGATAACTTATGTTCACATCATCCTCCCTTTCTTAAAAACAAAGCCGTCCTCGGCTTGCATTTACCTGGAACACACCATTGAGCACAGCAAAAATACATGCAACGTATATAGGCCTAGGCGTTAGCTCATGAGGTTGTGATATATTTGTATTAGCACCATTAGAAATTCATGATAAGTATCCCACACAGAGTCTATATATAAATTATGGAAACACAAATGAACTATCGAGGCACGCAGTATGTCCCTCTCAGAAGTTAGGATAGTCAATGGAAAATTTTCAGAATTGATAGCAAGCATATTGTGTGTAGTACATTCTGTTGATTTAACTTTCTCATCATTTATTATCTCATCAGGGGTCATAGGAAGCAAGTTGATGGTTTTTCCTTCAAACACAAGAGTATATGAATTTGTTCTACCATAATAAGTAAGACTATTATCATATTGCCAAGGTCGACGTAACAATAAAGAACAAGCTTGCATAGGAACGACATCACAGTCAACAAAATCATGGTACGAACCAAGTGTAAAATGGACCCTGACACGACGTGTTACCTTCAAGTTACCACATTCGTTGAACCATTGGATGTAATATGGATGGTGATGTCTTGTAGTGGTGAGGCAAAGCTTCTCTACCATCTCAATACTCACCAAATATTGCAGATTCCACCATCAATGATCACATGAATAGAATGCCCTTTGACAGCAAACTTAGTTTGAAAAAGATTATGGCGTTGAGGCATCTCAGTATGCCCAACCTGGGCATTAAGTACTTGCATGGTAACAAGGCTAGGGTATTGATCCGCCATATCAGCATTAATGTGTATCTCCTCATGCTCCTCCGTGTCATCTGCATGATTAGCAGCAAGCATGGCACGTGTCTCTTCATCCAAATCACTAGAGGAGGAGTACTCACCATCTTGTCGCACAATAAATGTACGTTTATTTGGGCAGTCCCTCATCAAGGGCCCGCCACCTTTGCATATATGACACTTCATGTCTCTTGCGCGTCCAGATGAGGTGGTGGGTGCTAGAGATATTGCTTTCGAAGCAGCAGAGGATTGTGGAGCTGATTTTGAACTTGTTGGGAATGCACCATTGTTAGAGATATGTGGTGTTGCCGCAGTAGTGGGTGGGATAGTTGGAGAGTGTGTCCATGATGAGTGACGACCTGCAGAAAAGTTACCTCGTCCCTTGTTGTGTTGTCCCTGTACTTCCCTTTCAGCTTTATAAGCAAAATGAAACAAATGAGTAATAGAATTGTACTCCTTATAGTCCAATATATCTTGAATATCACGTTTCGAACCACCTAAAAATCTAGCCATCATAGCATCGTCGGTTTCAACTAATCCACATCGCACTAAGCCAGTTTATAGTTCTTGATAATAATCCTCTACAGAGTTGCTACCTTGTTTTAAACGTTGCAATTCATTTAGTTTATCACGAGCATAATATGAAGGAACATGACGTTGTCGCATAGCTCGTTTTAAAGCATCCCAGGTAGTAGATATATTATTTGCATTAATACGACAACATTCACTCCACCACATGGAATCAAAGTTTGTAAATTCACTAGTGGGTTCCCTAACTCTTTGGTTCTCAGGAATATCATGACATGCAAAAATTTTGTTCAACAAAAAGTTCCCGGTAAAGATAAACATCTGGATTATATTTACCATTGAAAGCAGGAATAGTAAATTGGATTTTGGCACTAGAGTGTTCATAATATCTAACATCATACCTGGGTAGACCTCGTGCCATACCGTGACGGTTGAAACGTAGTTGTTGATGAGCACAGTCATTGTGGCGGTCGTCCTCGGTGTCACCAGCATAATCCTCGCAAGTGTCCCCATGTTCCTCGGCGACACGGGGAGGAATGGTTGCAGCATCAGTGGCAATAGCTGGGTGTTGTGGATGACCCATGGGCACACGTCGAGCTCGTGAAGTAGCGGCAACACCCGTGGAATTGTGAGGAACAGCGGCGTTGTTGACGGGGAGTGCAGTCCGCAACTCGTCCAAACGTAACAAGATGTCTTGTAGTTGTGTGTTGGCAACACCTTGTGCATCCTCGATGGCCTTGAGCCTCTCTTCTGCCACAATCTGAGCACCCTCAAGTTGGGCGAGACGCTCGCTGGTGATTTTAACATCCGCGGTGAGTCCCTCAAGTGTGGGTTGATCCTGTGTCATTGTTAGCGGAAGAGAAAAAAACAATGTGTAATCCCTATCAACTAACAGGGTGTGGTGGACAAAATTCTCTCACACTCAAACTTAGTATAAAATTCTTCCTTGTTTTTACCAATGCAACAGGTGGTGATCGACGCATTGGTGTTGGCTTCAAACTACCGATAAAGATTGGATGGAGCGATAACCAGGAATCAGTAGAGCCGGAACCGGTACTTATTGGTAGAAACAGTGTAGCTTGGCAAAGCCTTCTCAACTCACAATATCAGTGGCACAATTTAGCAAAAAGCAATGCAAGTTGAATAATTGCTCAAACTCCTAACTAGTGCTGGCAGTCGACTAGTAAGAGAGAAAACAATCTAAGTCTAGATACTGAACCAAATGAGTGAAACCTGTGAAAAAAATGTATATGTGATTGTATGCAAGAGTGAATATAATGGATGGACACGCGAGTGTATAAACTACTCTGGAAATTATATGAGATGTTATGTCAATGAAGTAGCAGAAAAACAACGTCCTGAGTAGCCAACAGAGTGAAACTGTCCAAAACAGATGCTAGCCGACCTGTTTTTTTTTTGTTTTTTTTTCTCGTTTTCCTTCTCTGTTTTTTTCTCTTTTTTTAACTCTTTTTTTTTTCAAGCCGATTACTAGCAAATGAACGTACCCAAGATGATATTAACAAAAGTTATCGGACGTTGGCGGAACGTGTGCTACTAGCCGAAAAGCAAACAGATAAAATAAGGAACTAATGTGATGTTGTTTGCATGCAAGGATAAGAAAAGGCAAGGAACAACGGCGCTGTAGTGCACAGGGTCCATGTTGATCTCTGGGATAGCGTGTGGCGGTGGAAACAACGGATGCAGAATATACCATGTACAAGACTTTGTAAGCGTAAAAGCGGTAGGTGTGCTGGAAGATACAATAGCAAATAAATTTTTCAACCGCGAGTCCACGCTGAGAGTCCGCAAAGAATTGTATTTTCTTCTTCTTCTTTTCAGATGAACAACCAACTCGCCAAAGGAAATTTTGATGGACAAAAACAAGTATGATTTAGTCGATAATTTTCTCCCAAACGAATCTATACCAGCACTAATATTAGGATGAATGCAACAAAAAATTCAAAGAAGCAAATACTAGATGCAAAAATTGCTAAAGGCTAAAAAGATAGGTGCAACAGATGAACTAATCTATTTTTTTTGGCTTTTCTATGGGTTGTAGGACTAAAAAACAATCTAATCTAATAAAATTGTAAATCTCTCACCGATGAACCTGAAAACTGATACCACTTGATGTGAACTGGGACCCGATCTTTCGATGAGGGGAAGATAACTACGATTTTGGGTGGGACTTGACCCTCACGATCCAGCTACCAACCGTACAGGGAGAACCGTACACGACTGATATCCACGGCCATCGTTGAACCAACTCCACGGTGTTATCGACCGAGCCAACGGCGCGATCGACCTGTCCACGAAGGATTTTTCCTGCAAGCAAATCGAAGAACATGCAAGAAAATAATAGCCAAGCAATCTAAAAATTGCAGATATGCCAGATGAATAAATCTCACAAATTGGGGTTTCGATAGGATGTCTTGACAGTCGCACTAGCCGCTACGAGCGAAGACAAATAAAAGTAGCAATAGCTAAACTTCTCTAAACAAAACCCGAGTCTAAACCTAAAAGATACTAGGTATTTATTATGGACGACGGCCGCCTTGCGCGTTGGTTCACGGGGTACGGCCCTTATGGAGACCGAACACAGCAGGCCGGCCTAATTGATTTTGCGGGCCCAACCTGGAACTCCTGACGCAACAACAGGTCTTGAGACACCCCGTGCGTGGCTGGTTTTGAAACATGGAGCAAAGTCCAAGGCTTGTGGTCTTGTGCACTTGGACGTTGCATGCATGATGGATGGATTGACAGGGAACATGCATGCAATTTGTTTTCCTTCTTGTGAATGTAACGTGCATACATCTCCATCTCCCATCTCTAAGTGAGCATCTTTTGTTGACTCTCTGATCCCTTCGTTCCTGAGTATAAGTAAATACAAACATGAAAGCATCATCGAATTCTTACGAAATAAATTAGATGTACAAAGAAACAAAAGTACCCGGTGGTTTAATCGGTGTGTACGTGCTCTAGTCGTAGGTCCATGTCGAATGATTGAAAAATATTTCGTATAATGTTTGCGGACGTCTCTATGATAACTTATGTTCACATCACTCTCACTTGCACTATTGTCAATAATCTAGTTCACATCACCATATGATTTAACATCAATATACACATATGTATGTGATTAACACCCATAGTTCACATCGTAATGTCACCAACATTCAAAGGGTTTACTAGATTCAGTAATCTAATTCACATCGCTATGTGATTAACACCCAAAGAGTACTAAGGTGTGATCATGTTTTGCTCGTGAGAGATGTTTAGTCAACGGGTCTATCACATTCAGAGCCGTATGTATTTTGCAAATATTCTATGTCTACAATGTTCTGCACGGAGCTACTCTAGCTACTTGCTCCCACTTTCATTATGTATCCAGATTGAGACTTAGAGTCATCTGGATCGATGTAAAAGCTTGCATCAATGTAACTCTTTACGACGAGCTCTTTTATCACCTCCATAATCAAGAAATATTTCTTTAGTCCTCACTAAGGATAATCTTGACCGTTGTCCAGTGATCTACTCCTAGATCAAAGTTGTACTCCATTGCCAAACTCAGGGCAGGGTACACAATAAGTCTGGTACACAGCACAACATACTTTATAGAACCTATGACTGTGGCATAGGTAATGACTTTCATTCTCTTTCTATTTTCTGCCGTGATCGGGCTTTCAGTCTTACTCAACTTTACCTTGTAATACAGGCAAGAAACCTTTTTATTTGACTGATCTATTTTGAACTTCTTCAAAACCTTTCCAAGGTATGTGCTTTGTGAAAGTCCAATTAAGTGTCTTGATCTATCTCTATAGATCTTGATGCCCAATATGTAAGCAGCTTCATCGAGGTCTTTCATTAAAAAAAATCTTATTCAAGTATCCCTTTATCCTATCCAGAAATTCTATATTATTTCCAATTAACAATATGTCATCCACATATAATATTAGAAATGCTAGAGAGCACCCACTCACTTTCAGGTAAATACAGGCTTCACTGCAAGTCTGTATAAAACTATATGCTTTGATAAACTCATCAAGGCGTATATTCCAACTCCGAGATGCTTGCACCAGTCCATAGATGGATCGCTGGAGCTTGCACACCTTGTTAGTACCTTTAGGATCGACAAAACCTTCTGGTTGCATCATATACAACTCTTCTTTAAGAAATGTCCATTTAAAGAATGTAGTTTTGACATCCATTTGCCAGATTTCATAAAATATGGCAATTGCTAACATGATTCGGACGAATTTAAGCATCGCTACAGTTGAGAAAATCTCATTGTAGTCAACACCTTGAACTTATCGAAAACCTTTTGCGAGAAGTCGAGCTTTGTAGATAGTAACACTACTATCAATGTTCGTCTTCCTCTTGAAGATCCATTTATTTAATATGGCTTGCTGACCATCGGGCAAGTCCACCAAAGTCCACACTTTGTTCTCATACATGGATCCCATCTTAGATTTCATGCCCTCAAGCCATTTCGCAGAATCTGGGCTCATCATCGCTTCCTCATAGTCCGTAGGTTCATCATGGTCTAGTAACATGACTTCCAGAACAGGATTACCGTACCACTCTGGTGCGGATCTTACTCTGGAAGACCTACTAGGTTCTATAGTAACTTGATCTGAAGCTTCATGATCATCATCATTAGCTTCCTCACTAATTGGTGTAGGAATCACGGAAACTGATTTCTGTGATGAACTACTTTCCAATAAGGGAGAAGGTACAACTACCTCATCAAGTTCTAGTTTCCTCCCACTCACTTCTTTCGAGAGAAACTCCTTCTCTAGAAGGATCCATTCTTAGCAACAAAGATTTTTCTTTCGGATCTATGATAGAAGGTGTACCCAACAGTTTCCTTTGGGTATCCTATGAAGACGCACTTCTCAGATTTGGGTTCGAGCTTATCAGGTTGAGGCTTTTTCACATAAGCATCGCTGCCCCAAATTTTAAGAAACGACAACTTTGGTTTCTTGCCAAACCATAGTTCATAAGGCGTCGTCTCAACGGATTTGGATGGTGCTGTAACGCCCCAGATACAACTTTCCATATTCGTAACTCCGACTCTTGCCTTTTCCGGAGATGCTATATGATATTTCCTTCGTGGTTGGGTTTTTGTCGTTTGTTTTGCATTTTGTTCTTGTTATGCATCTCATCTCATAGCATCATGTGCATCGCATCCATATGTTTTCATAAAACTTGCATCCGTTCGGGTTCCGCCGGTTCTCTCCGTTGTCCGTTCCGAGCCCAGACACACTCGCACGTGCCCGCGGCACCACCGAAATATTATTTTATAAGTGGCATAAAAATGTTCTCGGAATGGGTTGCAACTTGTCGTGCGGTCGTATTATAGTGTATACAGGCCGCCTGCCAAGTTTCGTCGCATTCGGAGTCCGTTTGACTGCCCAACCGTTATATTTATAACCGCGATATAGTCAGTTTAATCGTCGGACGTTTCGGTCTCCGAAACTGCCACCGGGTCGCTCTGTTTCTCTCTCTCTTCTCAGCTCGAGGCATTCTACACAGCCCACCTAGGCCTGCCTAACCCCCCTCGCGTCCGGAACCGCCCGATCGAGATCCGAGGGTCTGAAACCCCCCTAACCCTAGCCTTACCCCTATATAAACACCCTTCCTTCCTAATTGGGCAACCCTAGCCCCTAGCCTCCCCTAACCTCCCGCAGCCGCCACCTCCCACCTTCTCCTCGGATCTGGTGCCGCCGCCCCTACCTGCCACTTGGCGCCGCCGCCGCCACATCGCCCCGGCCAATGAGGCGCCGCCACGTCGCCCTAGCGCCCGCGCCAGCCAACCCCCATGCGCCACCTGCCCTCCTCAGCCCCATCTCCACTGCGCGGCCTGCCGAGTTCCGGATCTGGCCCGCCCGGCCCGTGACCGCGCCGCTGCAGCCCGCCAGGGCCCGAGCGCCCCCGCGCCTCCCGCTCCCGATCTGGATCGAGGGAGGACCCCTCGACCCCCGAGTCCTCGTCGCCGCCGCCCGGCTTCCTCGTCGCCGGCGCGCCTGCCTCGCCTCCCCGGCCACCAGAGGACCGCCGCCGTCTTGCAAGGTCGCCGCCTCCCTGCGCCTCCTTCTCCCT
The DNA here is from genome assembly GCF_018294505.1 of Triticum aestivum. Classification (NCBI taxonomy): domain Eukaryota; kingdom Viridiplantae; phylum Streptophyta; class Magnoliopsida; order Poales; family Poaceae; genus Triticum; species Triticum aestivum. The sequence continues at coordinate 402,145,444 of NC_057795.1, read as the reverse complement.
CCCGTCTCTCCCTCTGGTTTCTCTCCCTCTCTCAGGTCTCTCTCTCTCCCCTTGCAGGAACCCCGCCGCCGCCGCCAGGAACCTCGTCGCCGGCTGGCCTCGCCATCGCCGCGAACGGGTCCGCCGCGCCCGGATCCGTCCGGATCCGGCCGGGACCGCCGTCCCATGGCCTCCCCGCGCCTGACCTCGCCGGAGATGCCCCCTCCTCGCCGCCGTTCTGCCGTGGCCTCGCTCGGCCTCGTCGGAGAGACGCACGCCCGCGTGGGCCGGCCTCTCTGTGGGCAGCGCCCCCTAGCCCATCTTCCCCCGTGGCCTACCTGGCCTCCTCTCCAAACCGACCGGCCTGCTAAGGCCCATGGTGAGCAGCACCCCCCAGCCCCTTCTCTGTGTTCAGCCCAACAGTTTCGGCCCATGTAGTTTTTTCCATGCGCTGTGATTTTTCCATTTATCCAGAATTGGCAGAATTGCAGAAAACCCCCTTTTGTTCATGCATATAATAAATAATAAACTGTGCATCGGATTAAAATGTTTTATATATGTAAAAATGCTCAGAAAATTGTGTAGATTAATAATATGCCACTTTCATCTATGTTAAAAATGTTTAACATGCTGTTTGTGTTTATTTTGCATAATGCCATGTTAAAATGCTTTATTTCATAACTAAATAACCTTAGCTCCGAATTTAATAAACTTTATATGTATTTGGGGTGGAAAAATGCCTAGATTAACATGGTCCATGTTATTTTTCTGTTTGACAAACTTAAAATATGGTTTAGGACAGAACAGTACCGAATCCATAATTTGCATATGGGGATTTTCCGGAATTGTTGTTTGTTACTTCCGGCCTCATTTAAATTTGCCTAGATAGGTAGTTTCATTATGTCTCACCTCTTGCCATGTTTAATAACATTTAATATTGTTGGATACATAACCGAGATCAAACTAAATAATTGCATGTGGTGTTTCGTCAATATGCAACTCGTTGCATATTGAGCTCCACTTAATTTGTAGTGATGTTTGTTGCACTTTGCCATGCCATGCCTTATTAAACCGGACATGCATCATACTTGGTTGTGCATCGTGCCATGTCTATGTGATGGTTGTTTACCATGTTGTTTGTTTCTTTCCGGTGTTGCTTCTTAGTTCCGGTAATGTTGCGTTCGTGAGGATTCGTTCGACTACGTCCGCTTGTCTTCTTCATGGACTCGTTCTTCTTCCTTGCGGGATTTCAGGCAAGATGACCGCTATCCTGGATCTCAATACTATCATTGCTATGCTAGTTGCTTCGTTCTATCGCTATGCTGCGCTACCTATTACCTGTTTATCAAGCCATCCCAAATTGCCAGGTCGGCCTCTAACCTTTGACACCTTTCCTATGCAAACTGTTGCTTGGCTGTGTTACCGCTTTGCTCAGCCCCTCTTATAGCGTTGCTAGTTGCAGGTGAAGTTGAAGATTTCTCCATGGTGGACAGGATTTTGGTTGGGATGTCACAATATCTCTTATATTATTAATGCATCTATATACTTGGTAAAGGGTGGAAGACTCGGCCTTTTGCCTGGTGTTTTGTTCCACTCTTGCCGCCCTAGTTTTCTGTCATACCGGTGTTATGTTCCCGGATTTTGCATTCCTTACGCGGTCGGGTGATTTATGGGACCCCCTTGACAGTTCGCTTTGAATAAAACTCCTCCAGCAAGGCCCAACCTTGGTTTTACCATTTGCCTCACCTAGCCCTTTTTCCCTTGAGAGTCGCGCTCTCGAGGGTCATCTTTATTTTATCCCCCCCGGGCCAATGCTCGTTGTGAGAGTTGGTCCAAACTGTCGGCCGCCGGTGTCCACCAGGGGCAACTCTGGGCTGGCCTACCGGAAGTTTGGACAATCCGGTGTGCCCTGAGAACGAGATATGTGCAGCTCCTATCGGGATTTGTCGGCACATCCGGGCGGCTTTGCTGGTCTTGTTTTACCATTGTCGAAATGTCTTGTAAACCGGGATTCCGAGTCTGATCGGGTCTTCCTGGGAGAAGGTCTATTCCTTCGTTGATCGCGAGAGCTTGTCATGGGCTAAGTTGGGACACCCCTGCAGGGTATAATCTTTCGAAAGCCGTGCCTGCGGTTATAGGCAGATGGGAATTTGTTAATGTCCGGTTGTAGATAACTTGACACCAGATCCGATTTAAAACGCATCAACCGTGTGTGTAGCCGCGATGGTCTCTTCTTGGCGGAGTCCGGGAAGTGAACACGGTTTCTAGGTTATGTTTGACGTAAGTAGGAGTTCAGGATCACTTCTTGATCATTGATAGCTTCACGACCGTTCTGCTTGCTCTCTTCTCGCTCTTATTTGCGTATGTTAGCCACCATATATGCTTAGTCGCTGCTGCAGCCTCACCACTTTACCCCTTCCTTTCCCTTTAAGCTTTGCTAGTCTTGATACCCATGGTAATGGGATTGCTGAGTCCTCGTGGCTCACAGTTTACTACAACAACAGTTGCAGGTACAGGTTTTGCGATGATCATGATGCGAGAGCGATGCTTGCTTGCGTTGAGTTCTTCTTCTGCTTCTTCGATCAGGGGATGGGTTCCAGGTCGGCAGCCTGGGCTAGCAGGGTGGATGTCGTTTGAGCTTCTGTTTGTGTTTCATCCGTAGTCGGATGTTGATCTTATGTATTGTGATGTTGTATTCGAGTGGCATTGTATGCCTATTGTATGTATCCCCATCTATTATGTAATGTTGATGTAATGATATCCACCTTGCAAAAGCGTTTCAATATGCGGGTCTATCCTTGGTGGGACCTTCGAGTTCCTTTTGGATAGGGTCGCATATTGGGCGTGACAGGTGCCCTATTTAATGTGAATGCAGCTGTCTCTAATGCATAACTCCAAAACGACAGTGGTAAATCGGTAAGATACATCATAGATCACACCATATCCAATAAAGTATGGTTACGACGTTCGGACACACCATTACGTTGTGGTGTCCCATGTGGCGTGAGCTGTGAAACTATTTCACATTGTTTTAAATGAAGGCCAAAATCGTAACTCAAATATCCTCCTCCACGATTAGATCGTAGAAACTTTATTTTCTTATTACGATGATTTTCCACTTCACTCTGAAATTCTTTGAACTTTTCAAATATTTCAGACTTATACTTCATTAAGTAGATATAACCATATCTGCTCAAATCATCTGTGAAGGTAAGAAAATAATGTACCTACCACGAGCATCAATACTCATTGGACCGCATACATCGGTATGTATTATTTCTAACAAGTCAGTAGCTCGTTCCATTGTTCCGCGGAACGGAGTTTTTGTCATCTTGCCAATAAGGCACGGTTCGCAAGCATCAAATGATTCATAATAAAACGATTCCAAAAGTCCATCTTTATGGAGTTTCTTCATGCGCTTTACACCGATATGACCCAAACGGCAGTGCCACAAATATGTTGCATTATCATTATCAACTTTGCATCTTTTGGCATCAATATTATGAATATGTGTATCACTACGATCAAGATTCAATAAACCATCAACATTGGGTGTATGACCATAGAAGGTTTTTATTCATGTAAACAGAATAACAATTTATTCTCTGTCTTAGATGAATAATCGTACCATAATAAACCTGATCTAATCATATTTATGCTCAACGCAACACCAAATAACATTTATTTAGGTTCAACACTAATCTCGAAAGTATAGGGAGTGTGCGATGATGGTCATATCAATCTTGGAACCATTTCAAACACACATCGTCATTTCACTCTCAACTAGTCTTTGTTTATTCTGTAACTCCTGTTTCGAGTTACTAATCTTAGAAACCGAACAAGTATCAAATACCTAGGTGCTACTATAAACACTAGTAAGGTACACATCAATAACTTTTGTATATCAAATATACCCTTGTTCACTTTGCCATCCTTCTTATCCACCAAATATTCAGGGCATTTCCGCTTCCAGTGACCATTTCCTTTGCAGTAGAATCACTCAGTTTCAGGCTTTGGTCCAGCTTTGGGTTTCTTCACAGGAGTGACAAATTGCTTGCCATTCTACTTGAAGTCCCCTTTCTTTCCCTTTACCCTTTTCTTGAAACTAGTGGTCTTGTCAATCATCAACACTTGATGCTCTTTCTTGATTTCTACCTTCGTTGATTTCAGCATCACGAAGAGCTCGGGAATCGTTTTCATCATCCCTTGCATACAATAGTTCATCATGAAGTTCCAGTAACTTGGTGATGGTAACTAGAGAACTCAGACAATCACTATCTTATCTGGAAGATTAACTCCCACTTGATTCAAGCAATTGTAGTACCCAGACAATCTGAGCACATGCTCACTGCTTGAGCTATTCTCCTCAATCTTTTAGCCATAGAACTTGTTGGAGACTTCATATCCCTCAACTCAGATATCTGCTTGAAATATTAACTTCAACTCCTGGAACATCTCATATGGTCCATGATGTTTCAAAACGTCTTTGAAGTCCCGATTCTAAGCCGTTAAGCATGGTGCACTAAACTATCAAGTAGTCATCATTTTGAGCTAGCCAAACGTTCATAACGTCTACATTTGCTCCTGCAATAGGTCTGTCACCTAGCGGTGCATCAAGGACATAATTCTTCTGTGCAGCAATAAGGATAAACCTCATACCACGGACCCAGTCCGCATCATTGCTACCATCATCTTTCAACTTAGTTTTCTCTAGGAACACATATAAAAACACAGGGAAGATACAACGCGAGCTATTGATCTATAACATAATTTGCAAAATACTATCAGGACTAAGTTCATGATAAATTAAAGTTCAATTAATCATATTACTTAAGAACTCCCACTTAGATAGACATCCCTCTAATCATCTAAGTGATCACGTGACCCAAATCAACTAAACCATGTCCGATCATCACGTGAGATGGAGTAGTTTTCAATGGTGAACATCACTATGTTGATCATATCTACTATATGATTCACGCTCGACCTTTCGGTCTTAGTGTTTCGAGGCCATATCTGCATATGCTAGGCTCGTCAAGTTTAACCCAAGTATTTTGCGTGTGTAAAACGGGCTTGCACCTGTTGTATGTGAACGTAGAGCTTATCACACCCGATCATCACGTGGTGTCTCGGCATAAAGAACTATAGCAACGGTGCATACTCAGGGAGAACACTTATACCTTGAAATTTAGTAAGGGGTCGTCTTATAATGCTACTGACGTTCTAGGCAAAATAAGATGCATAAAGATAAACATCACATGAAATCAAAATATGTGACAAGATATGGCCATCATCATCTTGAGCTCATGATCTCCATCACCGAAGCATCGTCATGATCTCCATCGTCACCGGCGCGACACCTTGATCTCCATTGTAGCATCGTGGTCATCTCGCCAACTATTGTTAGTACGACTATCTCTACCGCTCAGTGATAAAGTAAAACAATTACATGGCGATTGCATTGCATACAATAAAACGACAACCAAATGGCTCCTGTCAGTTGCCGATAACTTTGTTACAAAACATGATCATCTCATACAACAATTTATATCACATCATGCCTTGACCATATCACATCACAGCAAGCCCTGCAAAACAAGTTAGACGTCCTCTACTTTGTTGTTGCAAGTTTTACGTGGCTGCTACAGGCTTCTAGCAAGAACCGTTCTTACCTACGCATCAAAACCACAACGATTTTTTATCAATTGTGCTATTTTAACCTTCAACAAGGACCGGGCGTAGCCACACTCGATTCAACTAAAGTTAGAGAAACAGACACTCACTAGCCACCTATGTGAAAAGCACGTTGGTAGAACCAGCCTCGCGTAAGCGTACGCGTAATGTCGGTCTAAGCCACTTCATCCAACAATACCGCCGAATCAAAGTATGACATGCTGGTAAGCAGTATGACTATTATCGCCCATAACTCTTTGTGTCCTATTCGTGCATATAACATCTACGCATAGACCTGGCTTGGATGCCACTGTTGGGGAAGCGGTAATTTCAAAAAAAATCCTACGATCACGCAAGATCTATCTAGGTGATGCATAGCAACGAGAGGGGAGAGTGTGTCCATGTACCCTTGTAGACCGAAAGTGGAAGCGTTTCAATAACGCGGTTGTTGTAGTCGAACGTCTTCGCGATCCAACCGATCCAAGTACCGAACATACGACACCTCCGCGTTCAGCACACGTTCAGCTCGATGACGCCCCTCGTACTCTTGATACAGTTGAGGCCGAGGGTGAGTTTCATCAGCACGACGGCGTGGCGACGGTGATGATGATGCTACCGGCGCAGGGCTTTGCCTAAGCTTCACGATGGTATGATCGAGGTGTGTAACTATGGAGGGGGGCACCACACACGGCTAAAAGATCAACTTGTGTTGTTTTTTATGTCTTTGGGTGCCCCTTTCCCCACGTATATAAAGGAGGGAGGGAGGAGGAGGCCGGCCAGGAGGAGGCGCGCCCAAGGGGGGGGGGAGTCCTGCTCCAACTAGGTTTGGCTCCCCCCTTCCTATTCCTATTAGGAGAAGGAGGAAGGAGGAGGAGAGAAGAAGGAAAGGGGGGGCAGCCCCCAAAACCCTAAACCAATTCGGTTTGGGCCTAGGGGGGTCCCACCACTTGCCTGCTGCCTCCTATCTCCACCAGGGCCCATTAAGGCCCATAGACTTCCCGGGGGGGGGGGGTCTGGTAACCTCCCGGTACTCCAAAAAATACCCGATACACTTCGGAAACCTTCCGGTGTCCGAATATAACCTTCCAATATATCAATCTTTATGTCTTGACCATTTTGAGACTCTTCGTCACGTCCGTGATCTCATCCGGGACTCCGAACAAACTTCGGTCATCAAAAACACATAACTCATAATACATATCGTCATCGAACGTTAAGCGTGTGGACCCTACGGGTTCGAGAACTATGTAGACATGACCGAGACACATCTCCGCTCAATAACCAATAGTGGAACCTGGATGCTCATATTGGCTCCTACATGTTCTACGAAGATCTTTATCGGTCAAACCGCATAACAACATACGTCATTCCCTTTATCATCGGTATGTTACTTGCCCAAGATTCGATCATCGGTATCATCATACCTAGTTCAATCTCGTTACCAGTAAGTCTCTTTACTCGTTCTGTAATACTTCATCCCGCAACTAACTCATTAGTCACAATGCTTGTAAGGCTTATAGTGATGATTATTACCGAGAGGGCCCAGAGATACCTCTCCGAAGCACGGAGTGACAAATCCTAATCTCGATATATGCCAACCCAACAAACACCTTCAGAGACACCTATAGAGCACCTTTATAATCACCCTTTTACATTGTGACGTTTGGTAGCACACAAAGTGTTCCTCTGGTATTCGGGAATTGCATAATCTCATAGTCTGTGGAACTTGTATAAGTCATGAAGAAAGCAGTAGCAATAAAACTGACACGATCATAATGCTAAGCTAACGGATGGGTCATGTCCATCACATCATTCTCCTAATGATGTGATCCCGTTCATCAAATTACAACACATGTCTATAGTTAGGAAACATAACCATCTTTGATTAACGAGCTAGTCAAGTAGAGGCATACTAGGGACTATAAGTTTTGTCTATGTATTCACACATGTACTAAGTTTCCGGTTAATACAATTCTAGCATGAATAATAAACATTTATCATAAATTAAGGAAATAAATAATAACTTTATTATTGCCTCTAGGGAATATTTCCTTCAAAAACTAAATCAAACCCTGAACTTCTAATCCCTAGAATTAGCACACCGAACTCTATGATCCGGTCTATTTTAAACCTTGAGAAGGTTTTCGAAGGGATTGTCGATGTGTCAGCAGGTCGAACACGGATCATTGGCTGTGGCCGGAAGTGACTAGGCCAGCCCACCAGGGTGAATTGAACATATGATCTAGTGCTGCTGAACTACTCCGGCTAGCCACTCTAACCGAGAACTCTTGATGATAAAAGAGAAGCGCGAAAATATTTAAGCACACAACGCAGCGTCGAGATTCGAAAACATTTTCTTGAAAATTGTCAACAATTTTGAAATCTGAATATTATTAAAAGATAAAAATAATTTTTCAATTTCTAAACATTTTTGCAAATATGTAAACTATTTTTGGATTATAAACATTTTTAAAATTTACAAACAAATTTGGAAACTGTGAATCATTTTTTAAATCCCCATACATTTTTCAAACATGAACCTTTTTAAACGTGAAAAAAAATTTGAAAACGTGAACAATGTTCCAAACCAGAACAAAATTGAAAGTGAGAACAATTTTTCAAAACACGAACAATTTTTTAAAACACAAATTTTTTTGAACATAAACATTTTTTTGAAAAATTAGAACACGGTTTGAAACCTGAGCAAAATTTTAAAATGCAAACACTTCCTATTTTTTAAAAAAATGGGAATAAATTTTGAAAGTCTGTTTGCACTTTAAATTTTGTCAGGTTTTAAAAAATTTGTGTTTTAAAATTTTGCTCCTTTTCTCCAAAAAGTGTTCGCACTTTAAAATGTTTGGGGATTTCATAAATGATTCATGTCTTAAAATTTTGTTTGTGTTTTAAAAAAACTGTTCTTAATTCCAGAAAACTATTCATATTTTTGCAAAAATGTTTGGAGTTTTAAATATGATCTTTTCCTTTTAGTAATATTCTGATTTCAAAATTATTGAAAATTTTCAAGAAAATGTTAGAAAAAATATAAAAAAGGATTCAAATATCGGCTCTGCCATGTGTGCTTAAATATTTCGTGCTTCGCTTTTCACACCAACAGCGTTCAGTTAGAGTGGCTAGCAGGAGGACTTCAGTAGCTACAGGTTGCTAGTTTGATTGTCTGGACCTCTTTTTGGGTATTTTTACGTCACATGCTACGAAAAAAACGCACAGAAAAAACTTTGCGCCTGGTGGGCTGGTCCAGTCACGTCCAGCCGCAGGCGAAGATCCCGGGTTCAACCTGCTGCCACATGGACAATTCTGTTTAGGAACGCGTTCAAGATTTAAAATAGATTAGGATTAGAGAGTTTGGTGTGCTAATACCAGAGATTAGAAGTTCATGATTTGATTTAGTTTTCGTCTACAAGTTGAAGGTTTATTTTGGATTTTGCCGCTTATAATACCATCTACAACCGCGATGGCCAAATCCGGCCCCTCAAACGCCTACGGACGTGCTCAGGCGCGTCCACGGGCACTGACCGGGCACGTCTCATATTTGCTACTCTACATCGGCGTACCTTATATCCGGCGCCTTATACTCATACTACACATGCAAACGTTGATCTACAATACGTGGTTAAATGAGGGACAACAAAAATCGATGGCAAAGGAACACAAGATCGGCTTTAAACACACATTAGCAAACATCGCCACATCCAAATGATCATAGTTTGTCACCGAACAAATTCTTAAACTTCTACAACTAAAAAGGATATAAACATTGAGAGAGGGGGTGGGGGAGGGGCAAAATCACCACTTTCTCGCCGGACCTTCGCCCTTCCGGTCACCGGCACAGCTGTAGGCATCCGCGTCTGGTGGAGGGTCTTGATCGTCCGACGAGGAGGTGCAGCTGTCGCCGTCGTCGGAGTCAGAGTCGGAGAGGACGATGAGCCCCTTCATCCGAGGGACCGCCCTGTCCTGCTCCCGCTTCAACCTGGCGACCTGAGCCTTCTTCGCCGCTGCCTCCTTCGCCTCGCGCTCCGACTGCTCAATAGCAAGCCGGGGCGCCTTGTCGTTCTTCCTCGGAGGCAGCGAGCGTCCGTCTCAGCCGTCATGAGGGAGCGGCGGTAGACTCATGCGAGGAGACGCACGTCCTTGTCGGGGTCTGTCTCCGTCCCGCGGCGGTGACACGCGGACTGCTCCACAACGTCCCTCTCCTGTGCACGCTGCCTCTCGCGATGCGCGCCTCCAACTCTGGAGTGCGCGTGCGGGCCGGCGGCGCGGGCACAAGCACCCAACGGTGGCCTCGCGGAGGAGCGGCCGTTGGAGGAAGGAGACGGCGCGCGGTCGGCGCAGACTGTTCTGTCCTTGCGTCGCTGCGCGTGGGCCGGGAGGGTCCAGCTCCCGTGTCCACGCGTGTCGGCATGGGAGCTGCGGCGACACTCCAGATCCGAAGCTGCCGCCGGTCTCCACCTTGGACCGCTACAGCGCAATGCGGAGGGCCATCTCCTCCTCGTAGTCGAGCTCCGAGCCGGAGTCACTATCAAAGTTGCTCATCGTAGTAGATGGGATCGGAATCGTAGAGGGAGAGAAATGGACGGAGCAAGAGAGAGGGGGAGAGTGAGCTAGGGTTTAAGCTCGCCGCTCGGATTGGGGTTTTATGTGGGGTCGGGGATGGGCTGGACCTGTCAGGTGGGCGCGTCCGGACCACCCCATATCGGCTCTATATTTGAACTGGATATGAGGGGGTGTCGCTCAGTCCGTGCTTTAAGAGGTCCGGTTGGTTCGTTTATTTACGGTCAGTGATCATATGGTGTGTGCAGGTGTTTGAGGCGGGCACGAGAGGCCCGGAGCACACCGTTTTCAAAACCGGGATGGGAAACAGCGAGTCGGTCGAGATAGATAGATTGCCTGTTTATTTTAAGCTTTCCTTGTGTCGTCTTGCAGTTCGTGTTGCGCGCGGCGTGCATGCAATAAATCAGAACGTGCAAACTACCTTCAAGAGTACTACAGTAGTAATAGAAAGCCAGGTCAGCCTCGAACAATTCTTCTTTCTTATCCAGAATTTCACATTCCCGATTCATTCACGCATCGCTACAAAAGTGGCTTCTTTTGCCACCGGTCCCCTTACGGGCACCTGACGCACGGCGAACAATGACGATTTAATTTAATTACAAGCAGGGGATCGGCCGGCCGGGCTCAGATGTCTCGCCGGCAGAGCGGGCAGGAGGCGTGCCTGACGAGCCAGCGGTCGATGCAGGGCGCGTGGAAGACGTGCCGGCAGCCGGGCAGCCGCCTCGCCGACTCGCCCACCTCAAGGTCCTGCAGGCACACCGAGCAGCAGAGCGCCTCCCCGGCCTCGTCCACCGCGGTGTCCGCGCCGACCTTGATCGCCGGCAGCCGCCGGAGCGCGTGCGCTGGCAGCCCTCTCGCGCCGCCGGTCTCGAACAGGTCACTGGGCTCCGTGAACGGCGAGCTGATGGCGCTTATCTGCATGCCAATGTATGCGTGGTTAATTAATTATTAATGCTGACACTGACGGTGAAAATGTGAAACACTGTTGACAGTTTTTTTATCTTATCCTTGTGACATATGCTCTAATTTGTTGTGATCCACATGGAATAGAAAACGAGCGTAAAACCAGTGTTAGTTAACCATGCCGTCATCGATGCAAGATTCTTTAGCACTTGTGGGTGATGAGCTCACCTCACCAAGTGCGACTTATCAAGTGTGAATCGGTGAGTGGTCTACAAGATTTGCTCTAGGATAGCACCTTTGTAACTAACCATTTTTAGGCCGCTCTCTTGCGTGTGTATGGATCCTTTCACAAGAAATCCTTGTGTCTGAAGATAACAATAGCTTATAGACAATGCAAATGAGCTATCACTGACGGTCACCTCATGATAGTAGAGTAAGTATGTATGCTGAGGGAGATTGGTTAATTAATTGGAGTGGTTGATCACTCGCGCGTCGTAAAGAGCCTTATTAAATACTGGTATTTAATCAAGCATGGTGCGCCATGATTTTTTAGCTGAGGTCGAGGCGCTACCTGACTCTGCACGGCGCTCTGCACCGCCGGCCCCACCTTCTCGCAGACCAGCCTCCCGCTCAGCAGGCTGAGGATGATGTCCACCTGCACATCGTACAGTACAAACACAGTCAGTAATAAGCCTCCATAACTCAATGTACCTCGACATCACTAGCAAATGCTTAACAGTAGCCTCGTCAATAACAAAGTACAAATCCGGTGCCGGGAGTCAACAGTCGACATCATTTTGTTGTTTTTATCTCCCGCCCATGCAAAACAAACCACGGGCCGCACCTAATTGTTACCGGCGTCGAGCAAGCATAAGCAGTCAGAGCGAAACAGAATACCATGGCCTCTCCCACCATTGATTACCATGGCCTCTCGGAGGTCAACCTAATTCTTTCAGAGTTTTGAAACGGCATTTGCAGAAACAGGGCAACAGAGTGCTCTGAGTTCTGCAAATTCGCCTCGTCTTGGAGGCGATCACGTTTCATCGTGCAAGGGACTGCTCTATTCCATGGATAGTTATAGTCGGACTCGGGCGTGGTGGTAATGGAGAAGCGTAGGTGGCAATGCAGTAATACGTACCATGAAGAGGACGCTCCAGACGGAGGAGTCGCTGGTGTGCCAGAGGTCCCGCGAAGACTCGGCGACCTCGATGGAGAAGACGGCGCCGGAGATGGCGCCGATGCCGGCGCCCCGCACTACCCCGCTCTCCGTCGCCAGCCCGATCACCGACCCCGACACCGCCCCAACCAGCGACCCCACCGCGGCGAAGGCGCACGTCGCCACGACGCAGAGCACCTTGCTGGCCAGCTCAAGCGCCGCGGAACCCAGCCCGGGGCGACCGCCGGCCCATTGCCGAGGCTCCGGCGCGGACGAGCTGGGACCAGGGGACGCCGGCGTGTCCATCAGGGGAGGGAAACCGGGAAGCAACTGTTGAACTCAACTGAACTGGAGCGAACTGACGACGCACGCACGCCGGTGACGCGGAGGGAGATGATGAGTGGTGAGTGATGAGTATGGTAGTGGAGACGAGGAGAGCGGGCTCGAGTGTATAAATAGCGGCGCGGGAATGTGAGAGGAAATCTGTGGTCGGGTCCGGTGGTGAGGCCGCCACTGGTTTTGATTTTGTCCTGTCCTCGTTGCGGCTGCAGCGTGGCGTGGGCCGCTTCTGCTCTCTGCTCTCTTCCGGTGGGTGCAGCGTACGAGCTCGTGCCTATATGTAGCCTGTTTATTCAGCTGAACACCCGACCCCATCGTTTGGCGACTGTCACGGTATCCTGGGACCTGGATGAAGATGCGTTTGGTTGAACGTGTCGTATAAATGGGTTGGGACCGTTTAATTTTTTTGGGATTGAATCATTCAATTCATGTGTTTGGCTGAATATAAGTGGTGAGCTAATTATTTAGGACGGGACCACCAGTCATGCTCACATAGTCATGCATGCAAAGGGTGGCCATTTGATTCGACCGATTTGGTTGGGTGGAACGGTTCAGCATCTTCATGGCATATTCTAATTTTTTAGCTCGAACCATTCATGTGCTTTATAACCAAACATGTCTATTTTCTGAACGATCCCAACCCATTCATGACCGCCCTTGCGACCAAACGCACCCTAAGATGTCAGGCCCAAAGTCCATCATTTCTGAAGAACTAGAGTTAATTCCCCTGTCCCGGTGTGCTGGGAGTCACAGGAGGCGTTGATCTGTCATCCGATGGCTCACCTTGGAAGATACCGGTTCGTCAGCAATGACTGTCCTCATCCCTCGATTTTCGATCTGACGGCTACTAGCTACCACCAGTCGCCCTATAATTTTTTGACAAAGCCATGTAATTTGTTTTGCTTTTATTCTTCTTTCACTGAGTTGTAATGGCTATAAAGCAAACCCTCCTCATTTTGGACCATGTTGATTTGTATCGGGTGTAAACCCTAGCTCGCCAGTGGCGAGCTAAACCTATTTTGCCCTTTTCTAAGCAATAGAACCCTAGTTCGAGTTCTCCAATCTTCTTTGAAATTGAGTCATTTAGTGTTAAATTCCTCCATTCAGACCTTAGAGCTTCACAATTGGCATCGAGAGCCAGACGATTCTAGACAGCGGAGTGATTCACGGAGGTTGGGAGACCGTAAATTCCCCCTGTGATCTCATTTCGGTGGTGGTGGTGAGCAGCAGGGAGGCGGCCGAACTGGCGTTGTCGGGCGCGGTTAAGACCTCAACCTGCTTGCCGAAGAAAAATTCTTCGGCGGTAAAACCCCAGACATTGAGATCTGACCGAGCATCACTAGGAGCGGGCGTAGGCGCCTGTAGACAAAGGTACCTGGAATCCCACCCCTCCCAACCATGTGGTTTCAGTCATGACCTGTGTCGACGAACAGGCGACACAGCAGACCTGATGTTGGATTCGTTGGAGCTGGACGTCAAAACTCTGCAACACGAGCGTGAGGAAGATCGCAAAGAGTTCAGTGAGTTCCAAGCGACGGTCAACAAGAATTTAGCAAATATCCAGAAGAACTTTGAGAAAAAAAAAGAAAATTTAGGCGTTTGCTATTGGATCCCGACCCAGAGCAAGAAACGGGCGTCTGCCCAGGGCAGTGTGCAGCCAAAAGACAACAACAACAAGTCCCCAATCGTGCTGTCAGGAAGGCCCAAGCAGCTGCAAGCTCCAACTCAACGTTCAGTGGCACAGTCTGAGAAGCAAGTTCCCCCTGCAGTAGGAACAAAAACACTACTAGATTGTTCAGGAAAGGAGCTCCATTTAGATGGCACGCCAAAAGTTCCTTACATGCACCCTAATTTTGGTAGCTCAAAAGGGGACCACAATCAAGCAGAAGGGCAAGTACAAAATCCAGCACATGTACCGATAGATGAGCTGGAGGAAGAAGGATGGTAAGAAGGGAATGCTAGATGATCTAGACCTTCCGCTCCTATTGACAACAGAAGAGCAGTTTTTAAAATCAAGCCTGCTAAGCTCAACATCACTGAATTTGATGGAGATGACCCTGACTCATGGATACATAATCTGGAGCAGTATTTTGCTGCTGCAATAACTCCAATTGAGCACATAACTGAATTGGTTGTTTCTTATTTAAAAGGACCCATAGACCAATGGTGGAGAGGCACTGGTTATGCTCCAAGCAATGTCCATTGGCACAGATTTTATTCCTATCTCACTGAAAGATTTGCCCTAGACTCCGTTTGTGACATTGTTAGCTCTTTTCATGCAACACAACAGGCTTGTACTGTTGCCATTTATGTGGAACAATTTGAAAGCTCATGAATGTTATGAGGAGGGAAAATCTGCCATTCCTACTGATTATTATATCACTAGCTTTCTGTTTGGTCTCAGTCCATACATAAGGAGCCATGTAGAGTGTTTTAAACCCAGAGACATGCAAACAATAGTGTGGTATGCCAGGAGAATGAAAAAAGGCACTATTCCTATTCAAGCTAAAACGTATGTCCCACAACCAAAAAGACAGGTAATATTTGATCAACCAAAACCACATGTGACGGCTCCAATACAAAATAGGAACACAGTGATACAATAGACCAAGCAAAACCAAGTTTGCTACAAATATAGTGAACCTTGGGTACCTGAGCAAGTATGTCTTTATGAGATATAGGGAAATCAGTTTTCTGACACATTTAGAGTGCTAAAACTGACGAGCTGTGATATGATCTTGGGAGTAGAGTGGCTTAAGAAGTATCATAATATATCGGTTGTCAGACTGATATATTGGCCAGACAGATAAATACCAGCGGTATTCACTTATCTTATCTGTGTGACCCCAGTAAGCGGTAAATCTGCCGATTTATGAGCTTACCGGCCAATATTTTGAACAGTGACTTGGAGACTTTGCATTGACTACAGAAAACTTAATTCTGTCACATTTAAAACACCCCATACATGTGATAGAAGATCTCCTGGCACAATTGAAAGGAGCAATACTATTTTCCAAGGTTGACCTCAGAAGTGGTTACCACTAGATCAGGATGGCGGACAAAGACATCCGCAAAACTACTTTTTCAACTCTCAAGTGGCATTTTGAGTATCTAGTAATGTCCTTTGGCCTCACAAATGGCCCTCCTACCTTCCAGGCCCTCATGAATATGTTGTTTGGTCATTTAAAGTTTGTGCTAGTCTTCTTTGATGACATTTTCGAATTCAACAAGTCCTTGAAGGAGCATAAACAACACCTGTTCCATTCTTTGATATTCTCCAAGCCAATCAGCTACATGCTAAAGTGGAAAATGCTCCATTGGACAATCTAAAGTGGAATACCTTGGGCATGTTATTAACAAAGAGGGAGTGGCCACTGACCCATAAAAAATTCTAGCATTTTAAGAATGGTTGTAGGAACGAAGTATGTCTACCAGCATGGGGGGTTGAATGGGAGTTTTAAATTTTCTTCGGAAAACTTAAATCCCTTAGAACCCAGCAGCGGAATAATTGAAAAACAAACTACAGTGAACTAAAACAGGGTACCGAATGGAAACTAGAGCATGCATCAAAGTAAATCAAACGAATGAAAATGCATCGAGGGCAAACATGAGTGATAGAGGTAACCGATGATGCTCGATGGCGACAAGGTATTTGTTTGACCAGTTTGTCCTTCTGCACAAGGACTACGTCTAGTTGGAGGGGCTATGACTTAACACAGAAGATAAACTCTCTTCACCCTATTCTCCTCGACAACCGATTTGTCAACTTATGTTGATCACTCGTGGTAGATACTTGAAGGCGATCTCCAAACCTTTACAGACTTCTTCTTCGAAAACCATAGTTACTCTTGGTCTCTGAAGAAATTGACACCTAACCGCCTAGAGAGTTTGCAGGTCTCAAGAGTAATAGGCGGAGCGTACTAAACTTAGATTCCAGTGATGCTGAACCACTATCTAATTCTTTGGCTCCAGGGTTTTTCTCTCGGTGGATTTTAAACCCAAATCGCTCGGAGAGTGGGTTGCTCAACAAACTTCTCAGAATCAAATGGAGCAGCCACCGGACAAAGCCGGCGCGGGGTGGCTATTTATAGCCGCAACCTTCCCAAATGGGAAATGAACATTTTGGACACGAGGTCCAACCAATGGCCAACTGACACGTTCACAACGGTCGGATTTTGGAGCGACGGTGACACTACTTGAGGAAAAAATAATGCTAACTCTTCGGTCCGAGAAAAATCTCTCACAGCGAAGTAGATCACAGTCTCTTGCTGGCAAGTATTTACTCAGAGCACAAATAGATTTCTCTCACATTTTTCATAGGATTTGGGTTTAGCATCAGAGAACCAAAGCTTCAAACGCTACACGCCTCTTAATAGTATGGTGGTCCTATGACTCAATGAAAGAAGAGGAACAACGAAATAAATGCTACGCCTTCACTTCATCTTCATTCTTCCTCGAACGCAGTCATTTGCTTCCAACATGCACCAAACCAATTGCGTAAACTTCAGCAATTTTTAGGGGTCACTCTTGTTAGCTTTATCTTCGGTGATGACCTTCGCTGCCGTGCAGGGAGATTATCTTCGTCGTTTTCATCAAACTCCTCGATACTTCAGGGACCTGTTACTCTTTGTGCACTAGCAAACACATAAGTCCCATACTATTTATGTCAACAAACTCCAAACCATAAGGGGCCTATCATTGCACCAACAATCTCCCCCTTTTTGGACAGTTGTTGACAAAACTCATAATCATCCAAGTGAAGATAGATAATTGAAAAGTAGAGTAAAAAGAGTGAGCTTGCGTTACTTGACTCGATTATGAAATATACTCCCCCCCTAGATGTAAGGGTCAATTGGTGTAGAATGATGTTCCTTGCAATTCATTTGATTGTGTGGAGAATTTTCAATCATACGAGATAATGATTCGCACTGATCATAGATAATCCATGAGAATATGGCGCAATCATTCATGTACTTCTGATAATGATTCCGCCTGCAAAGCAAATACTCCGAGAGAAAATAGTGCAATAGGTGGGGTTATCAATATTACAACCCATATTAGAAGTTTTACATTAGAGCACAAATAGGCTTAAATGTCTCAAGATATAGAGGGAGAAAGCACCGAGAAAAACCAACAGAGCAAGTCTATGGAAACTCTCGATGTTATTCTCCCCCTTTTTGTAAACTAGTGTCAAAAAGGTGATGAAAAAACACGAGTGATAAAATGTGAATATGATTCACTCTGAGGCATCGCCCAAGGAACTACGCGAAGAAGTTTCTGATTCAGAGGTGTCTGGAACATCTTCGTGTTCAGCAGCAGCAGCAGATCCTTCAAGACTGGCTTGGCGCTGAGAAGAGGAAGACACATTGGAATCAGCCTCGTGAGTCTTGTGAGACAGAAGATCTTCTTCAGCAGGTTTTTCAGTTGGCGATGTGGCTTCTAATTCGTCGAGTAAGTTGTGTAGGTGAATTTGAAGTAAATTTGTTGTTGGTTCACGAGCTAGCAGAGGAGGAGTGATGCGATCCAGAAAATCTTCAGCAGTGAATCATTGATCAATGTACTTGTAGAGCTCTTGAAGGTGAGAGTGACTCAGTTGCCTCTTTGAGAAAAATATTCCGAAGCAATTTCCATAGACGCTTCTTGTTTTCTGTTGTGATCATGTGCACAACTTTTGTTCGGTTGTGAATAGCATTTAGTTAGGCAGCTAGATGCTCTTTCTCTTGACGATATTCTGCCATATGCTTCAGTAGCAGCTGCTAAGTGCGCATACTCACTTCAAGATGTGAAGGAGGCTGAGTGCTCGGCAGACGATCACGCTGAGGTAGCTTGGGTCCATTGAAAGTGTTATGGTAATCAGAAGGACTGGACATCGGAGCTTTTCCTGAAGAGAAATCTTCCATTACTTTCAATGTATCCCATATAGGAGGAATGAAGCTTTTGTGACTGACTTTGGAAAGATATTCGGTCTTCATTGCATAGTCAATCACTTTCTGAATCCAGGGCGCATACACCTTGATGATTTTGGGACACTGAGTTGAACCCATTAGTACGCGCAGAAACATATCTTCGACGTCGAATATGAACCCTTAAGAGATGGCATGGATGGTGTTCCAAAGAATATCAGAGATAGCATTATCAGTATTCATCCCAGCCAACAGACAAAGGGTATAAGTTAGTATATGGTAAAGAGTCTGATTATCAAATGTCAAATGTTCAGGCAGAGGAGGACCATGGTAGCCACAAATCTTCTCTTCAACTATTGTGCATCGGAAATCTTCATCGGAGATTGCATCAATGTTATGAACTCGAATTTCAGTCGTGCCATGTTGAAATCGAGGGAAATGAAATGAGAAACAAAGTCCATGGCATAGCATTTGATCCTTTTTTCTTTAGTCAACCATTCCATGATCCATTTAGTGTTGTCAGATTCATCACCGGATATATATAGAGTAGCACAAAATTGAAGGATAACCTCCCTGTTCCATGGATGTTGATATGCAAAGACATGCGTGAGACCATAGTCTTCGATGTCTTGCGGGGCTTGAGTAAAGAAGCCAATGTTCTTCATCGCAACAAAATCTAGAAACTCAAGAGGAAAAATCTTCAGGCTATCATAAAGGATCGGCGAATAATACACTTCCTGTTCCTGAGTTCAGAACCGAGGAGATTCAGAAGTATGAGGCTTGCTGTATGGACTTTCTTGAAAGAATTTCGGATGAGTGTTCCTAGTGAAGAGAGGCCCTTTGAAGCCAACACCGATGGAAAACAATGGCAGTAGCTCGCGAGGATAAGGATATTTGAGCTCATCTTCAACAGAGATAACTTCATTGCCATAGATAACAAAGTTGGAATGATGAGCCGATGCTGATTTAGCTGCAGGAGGATCAGAAGATCTTCGTGCTATGTTGAGTGAGATTCTCAATGAAGAGGGATTTGTCACTTGTTCAGGAGCTGAGTTAGTCGTTGAATCTTTATCAGCCATTGGGGGCTGTTGTGGAATTGCTTCAGATGTAGTTGGGGGAGAAGATGGTGGAACCGAATTAGTTGGTTCAATGCGGACATGAGAAACTTATCATTCAGACCGAGGAATTTCACCTTCTTCTGACACTTGGTGCTGAGTAAGATTTGTTTCATGAGCTGGGGAGGCCACAAGCACTGTTTCAGTGGGCCTTGGCAAAGTTGACACATCTGTAACTGGTTCATGAAGATTTGAAGGAATTACTTGTTCAGGAGAGTTTTTTCTCTGTGTATCAGCTTCTGGTGGAGGAGGAGCATTCTTCTTTGCAATCTTCTTCATCTTATTTTGCTTGAACGGATCAATGTGCCCTTTGACCAGATCATTATAATCAGTCACTTTGGCTTGGTGATCAAGGCAAATCTTGCGAACGATCTGATCTAGATCCGAATGAAATCCCAACCTCCTGTGCTGAAGGACTTTCAGCTCCTTATTAACATCCGCATAAGATTCTTCAAGTTGCTTGATGACAAACTTGGACTTTGTATTTTTCATACGGTTTTCAAGCTCCTTGAGTTGGCCAATGAGGTCATTGATCTCAACTAAATCAGTTCTCATATCTTGGATCAATATAGACACTCGAGAAATAACTTCAGAGGGAATTGACAAAGATGCCACTTCTCCATCAAACAAGTCTTCGACAAATCTGTCCAGCTAATCCATGATGAATGTATGATTGAAAGATGTGGGGCCGCAGAATCATTTCCAATCTGTGCAGCTGCCTGAGCAAAGAAAGTAGTCTATGCCACATTTCGTTTGGTAGGAGGCATAGAAGCCAATGGTTGAGTTAGTTTCGAAGCAAATTTGGTAGCCCTTTCTTTCACAACATCATCATTTGTAGCCTTTTGCCTGGCAGCAGGGGATTTGATTTGCTTCACAGTTGGCTTCAGGAGCTTTTCTCCATGTTTAGCAGTGCCAACAGGGGCATCAACCACCAATCTTGCAAGTTAATTGCATCAGGATGAGGTTTTGTGTTCACTTTGTCAACCATTGTGACAGTGGTTGCAGGGGTATTTCTCTTTAGTGGGTTCTTCTTCGGAGGTGCAACTGGGACTGCAGTCGCTCGAAGATCGGACAGAACAGTGGAGGTGGTGACATTCACTTGTTCAGAGAGAGTTGCATCAATTCCTTCTCAGGTGAGCGGAGGGTCATCTTGATCAGAAGAATCACTTTCATGTTCAGCAGGCTTAGCATGCCTTTTCCTCGGGGCGCTCTTTTTCTTCAGAGCAACAGATTTTGGATCATTTTTGTTCTTTGTGCGGTGTTCTGTATTTCCTTCAGCCTTTTTATTTTTGACGTCTGACTTGATGAGACGACAATTTTCCTCTTCCTTGGCCTGATCTTTTGCAGCCTTCTTGGCTCGTTTTTCAACATTCTTGAGGTGCTTGGACTTTTCTTCAGGATAAGAATCTGGAGTCTTGGTGGACGAATCATGAGCGTCAGGAGGTGGTGGAGGCCTTTGCTGAGGTTCACCTGCCCTGATGAGTCCAATTTCACGACAATCACCCCACGGGAGATGGAAGGCAAAGTTCTTTGCATACCGAGGATGAACCATCTTGTAGTGAAATCAGTTCGTTACCTAGTGACGCTGACACTTTTGCACATGTCCTTTTCTCTGAGTTGAATCTTCTCCTGGAACTGAGTTATACTCATCATGAGAGATAGGATCAATTGTATTTTGAGTGGTTGTCTGCCACCTTTCCTTTTCTTTGGAGCATCTGCTTCTTGCTCATTTGCATTTTGTTCGGCTCTTTTTCTTTTGCTAGTGGACAGGCCTACCATTGGGTCCTTGGCAGTTGGCACTTTTGATTCATCGGTTGTTCCCATGAAGGCCTCCTCCTCATCAACCATACTATGTACCTTAGCAGAATCCTCAATAGACTGCATTTACCCATGAGAGAGAATAGGTATGACGGAAAATGGGGATAGGGTCACAAATGCTCATAGTGAAAGTTTTCTTGAACAAAAACATTTTGAGGAAGAATCAGATACATATTTTGAGAGATGTTTCGGAAAATGAAACATATAGATCGAGCTATTAGGTTTGAAAGAAGAATACTAGACAGAGATCTAGGCATTTCATTCGAGCGAAGCATGACTCAAACCCTAGATCCAACGAATTCAGATACGAGGAATAACTACAAACCATATCCGCACTAGAGAGGTAACAACCTAGATCTAAGATATGCGGTAAAATCGGAGAAAATTAACCGCAGACGAACTCAAATCAAGAAGGATGGAAGTCCGAGTACGAACTACACGTACCCTAGCTCGGTGACGTGCAGCAACTACGGCGGCGTGAGGAAGAGGATGTCCCGCGATAGCGTGAAATGATTCTGGTGAACTCTTTCCGTCAGCTAAGCAGTGAAGGGGTCGGCAGCGTCAAGCTCAAGGTGGAGCACCGCGGCGAGGGTTTCAGTGGAGAGAGAGCGAGGAGAAAGAGAGTAAAGGAGGAAGAGAGGAGCGACACGGTTTATATAGGCGGAAGAAAATCGTCAAAGATCAGGTGCCCCCCCCCCCCGAGGGCACGCGGGGTGAGCTTGTGGCTCCCTCATAAGGCTTCTGGCGTGCTCCCGAAGCATCATGGGTGTCTTCTGGTCCAGAAAATATCATTGTAAAATTTTATCGCATCTGGACTTAATTTGTTATAGTTTTTCCTTGGAACAATAAAATAGCAAAAACAGAAACTAGCACTGGGCACTAGGTTAATAGATTAGTTCCCAAAAAAGATATTAAATTGCATATAAAGTATGTAAGACTAGTATAATAATAGCATGAAACAATCAAAAATTATAGATACATCGGAGACGTATCACTCACTCAGTCGACACCGCCTTCCAGCGCCACAACCCCGACATGCATGCTGCAATGGTTGCATGGCTGCACAAACCAGCTGCCCACAACACATGATACGTCTCCAACGTATCTATAGTTTTTGGTTATTCCATGCTATTATATTATCTGTTTTGGATGTTTTATATGCATTAATATACTACTTTATATCATTTTTGGGCCTAACCTATTAACCTAGTGCTGAGTGCCAGTTGCTGTTTTTTCCTTGTTTTTGGCTTTTTCGCAAAGGAATGATTTTTCTTGGACTGGAAGACACCCAGAAGACTTGGGGAGGGGGTCATAAGACTCATGAGGAGTCCAGAAGCCCTCAGGGTGCGCCCTAGGGGGGCGATGATGTCTACTACACAACCTTCTTCTTGTAGAGGTTGTTGGTCCTCCAAGTGCAGAGGGTTGTAGGACAGTAGCAAATTTCCCTCAAGTGGATGACCTAAAGTTTATCAATCCATGGGAGGCGTAGGATGAAGATGGTCTCTCTCAAACAACCCTGCAACCAAATAACAAAGAGTCTCTTGTGTCCCCAACACACCCAATACAATGGTAAATTGTATAGGTGCACTAGTTCAGCAAAGAGATGGTGATACAAGTTCAATATGGATAGTAGATAAAGGTATTTGTAATCTAAAATTATAAAAATAGCAAGGTAACTAATGATAAAAGTGAGCGTAAACGGTATTGCAATGCTAGGAAACAAGGTCTAAGGTTCATACTTTCACTAGTGCAAGTTCTCTCAACAATAATAACATAACTGGATCATATAACTATCCCTTAATATGCAACAAAGAGTCACTCCAAAGCCACTAATAGCAGAGAACAAATGAAGAGATTATGGTAGGGTACGAAACCACCTCAAAGTTATCCTTTTTGATCTATATATTCAAGAGTATGTAGTAAAATAACATGAAGCTATTCTTTCCATTCGATCTATCATAGAGTTCATACTAGAATACCACCTTAAGACACAAATCAACCAAAACCCTAATGTCACCTAGATACTCCATTGTCACCTCAAGTATCCGTGGGCATGATTATATGATATGCATCACACAATCTCAGATTCATCTATTCAACCAACAGAAAGTACTTCAAAGAGTGCCCCAAAGTTTCTACCGGAGAGTCAAGACAAAAACGTGTGCCAACCCCTATGCATAGATTCCCAAGGTCACGGAACCCACAAGTTGATCACCAAAACATACATCAAGTGAATCACGTGAATATCTGTAACATCCCAAATTCTCAATTTAGCATGTTATAAATTAGATCATCATTTCATATCATATATTATTGCATTTTGGCTTAATCCTAGAAATTCTACGCGACTCAAGGACCCACGTAGAGAGTTGGGGATTTCGTTATTTTCATATTTGAGTTTTCTCAAATTTTGAAAAGTGGATCATTTGATTTTAATTATTTTCTCTTCATATATTTATTTCATAAAAATAAAAGAGAGGGAATAAAATGACTTTCCCAAAATAAAGGAATATTGGAGATTTGATATTAAAATGAAATAAGATTTTATTTCGGAATTTTATCGCTATTTTTTTTGAATTAGAAAAATGCGCGTTTTTCAAAATTGCATTTTAGGTCCAAATAAATGTTCTTCTTGTCCGGCTTATTTTTAGAGGACGGGGAAAATTTATTTTGGAATTTTTGGAGTTTTTCAGTATTTCTTTTCTTTCTTTTTCTGCATGTCGGAATTATTTTAAAAAAAGTCAAACCGACCTAACCGGGTCGTGTCCGTCCGGGACTCCGACCCGGCCGGCCTTTTTAAGCCGCGGAGACCCGAGCCGCAGCCCCCGCACCGGAAACCCTAAGCCGCCGCCCTGCCTCAATCCGCGCGCCGCGCCGCCTGTAAAATTTGACTTAGGTCCAGATTAGTAAACGAAGCTTGTTTCTTTCGCCGTTTGAGTTTTGCTGCTTCGTTTGATTTGATTCGTTTTGCAAACTGGAGTTCTTAAGTTGAACTTTCTGGTTAGATCTCTTATTCGAGTTTTACCCGTGCATCAGTTTGATTTCTTATCGTATGCTTGTTTGTTTGCGATAGAGTACCTGGAGTGCGAAGCGTGCTACTACGAGTCTCTAGGTTTTGCAGATCATCAGCAAGGCAAGTAACACTTTGATCAAACCTCTTTACTACCCACTTTCATTGCATTAGATCAATCCATCAAACATTGCATGATTAGGATCTGATTAATATGTGGGTTTTGGGAAGTAGATGAGGTAGTACCTATTGTCGTGTTTATTATCAAACCTTTGGGAGTTACTTCTACGTACTGCTTATATTGCCATGCTATGCTAGTAGACGTGGATTGGGTGAGTGTATCCATGACAGATGTGAGTTTGTTAATTAATGGTTAACTTAAGGTGGCAAGTTTAATACACATCTGGGTGGATTGAGGCACCTGGAGAACCCAGTGTTGCCTGTATTTTTGGAGATCCTGGGGTACCGTGTCATTTTCCTATGGACCCCCACCCAGGCTCAAATGGATCATAAGATTATTCATGCTAGGAACTTCCGTGTGCAGCCACAAGCTATTATGGGCTCTAGCATAGTTGATTAAGTTGTGTGAGCTCTTGAAGAGGTAGACTAGCAGATGTAGTGGGTTGTAGGTGGTACTGTCTACCCAGAGTAGAGAGTTAATGCTTCTGAAAGACTGTGTCTCGGTCATCCATTTTCTCAAACACCTTGTAGTGCAAGAAATACAACGGAGGCGATCGAGTCTTGTGGGGAAAAGTGCGCAAACCTCTGCAGAGTGTACAAACTAATCATGGTTAGCCGTGTCCCCGGTTATGGACATCTTGAGTATCTGGTTCTTGGATTATCATGTCGATCTCATCATGTTACTTAATTTAATTTGTTTGGATTTAATGATGATGCTTAATTGGGATTGAGTTGGAGTAACCTTCTCAATGTTTAACAACCACCATGACAGTTAAATAAAATTTATACTTTTGTTGTAGGGGAAAATTGGCTTTATGCAAAACTGTAACCATAGAGCTTTCCACCAGCCATATTGCATGTAGTGGTAGCAATTTTCTATTTATTATTCTCTGTGTGTTAGTTTGCCAGCATATTCCATGTGCTGACCCATTTTCGGGCTGCAACGTTCATGTTGCAGACTTTTCAGACGACGAGTAAGGTGCCTTAGCTCTAGATCTTTCACTCAGCTA
The DNA here is from genome assembly GCF_018294505.1 of Triticum aestivum. NCBI lineage: Eukaryota > Viridiplantae > Streptophyta > Magnoliopsida > Poales > Poaceae > Triticum > Triticum aestivum. The sequence goes on along the minus strand of NC_057795.1, from coordinate 402,119,789 downwards.
TGCCGTTGGAGTTGATGGACTCACTTTATCTTCTAAGCCTTCCGCTGTTATCATTATTAGATGGCCTTAAGCCATATTATTGTCATAAGTTTTCTTTTGAGACACTCGATGTAATAAGTGTGTGATTGCTACTTTGTTATAAATCCTTCAGGTATTATGCGTGTCAGCATTACCGATCCAGGAATGACACTGATGCACAGAGATCAGAATGTTTGAGGTCTGGTCGCTACAAGATGGTATCAGAGCACACACTAACTGTAGGACAAGACCACTAAGCTAAAGTCCAAGATCACTACTCTCTTCTCATTTCGGACTCCTCTCCCTTTTCTACTCTATAGGATAGCAGATGCAAGGAACAAGTTCGCGCAACCGGATGAAGATACACCTTTTGGACGACACTTGAAGGGAGTTACTAGATACCTGAACATCAGAGTACCAAGCTTCACCGAGACCTACATCGCCACTATGCCAGAAGAGGAGCGTTGGATGATACAAGTTCAAATTCCAGGAAAGACGTTCATGCCAGTCACTGAGCCCATAGAGTTTTCCTCTGATGCACCAACCTGGAGTCTAGAAAAGAGCATGGCAGCCCACATCACCATAGGATGCATTGGAGAAGTTTACCACAAGGATCCTATCTACCAGATTTGTGGGCGCCGAGATGAGCAATGGGAGATGATCAGCACCAGGAAGGATAGATCCATTACAGCTTTTATCCAGGAGTTAAACCATCACATTCGTCGCCTGGAGAACCAGATGTGTGCAGGCATGATAGATCTGAAGAAGGCTATGACCAGGATCACGGAGCTGGAAGAAGAACTCAAGACTAAACACGATGGATATGAGGAGGAGATTGTAACACTATTGGAGAAGAATGACGACCTGGTAAAGAAGATCCGAGTTTTCATGGGAGACCCCACGCCAGGAGGAGAAGACGATGATTCCACTTGTCCGGAGAACTACATCATCATCGACGACACCGACTCAGATCCCGATGACAGTGACTATGACTATGTTGGCGAAGCTGGAGCAGATATCATGGAGTCTTCCACCGATCATTTTTTCTAGTCGACCACCATATCAGTAGTAGTATTCCCCCATGTATATAGAATAGTCCGAGCACTTTGTAACGATAGTTAGAACGATTGTTTGCCCTTGTTTGAATTGATTGAAGTGAAATTGTTTGTGTTTGTCTCATGAGCATATGGGTAGTGTTTTCCCTCTAGACCTCATTCTACTCTGTTTTCTCATCTTTTCTAAACCCATCAGATGCCTTTGAGACACGACAATGGATTTGCTTTCCCACCGGAGCTCACTCAGTTGATCCAGCAGCAGAATGCTTTGATGCAGCTACTAGTCCAAAATCAGAATTAGGGGAACAACAACAACAACAACAACCCACCACCACCACCACCTGTTCATCACTTAGCCCGTTTCTTAAGGCTGAATCCGCCGGTGTTTTCCAGTAGCACCGAGCCGATAGTTGCAGATGATTGGCTCCGCAAGATTGGAAGGGAGCTGACCACTGTAGGATGCACAGATGCGGAGAGAGTGCATTTTGCCGCACACCAGCTTGATGGACCCATAGCATCATGGTGGGAGAATTTCACAACCACTTACCCCATCGACATTGTCACATGGGATCAGTTTCAGCAGGCGTTTTGCACTGCCCATGTTTCATCAGGAGCTATGGCCATGAAGAAGCGCAAGTTTCGCAACTTGCGCCAAGGAGGACGCACAGTTGGCCAGTATGTGGATGACTTTAGTAAGCTAGCACGTTATGCCCCTGATGACGTTGCTACGGATGCAGCTAAGCAGGAGAAGTTTCTGGAAGGACTGAATGGTGAGCTGAGCATGCAGTTGATGGTGGCAAACTTCAATAACTACCAAGAGTTGGTAGATAGAGCGCTCATGATTGAGGGGAAGCAGCAGTAGATAGACAGCCGCAAGAGGAAATATGGACAAGGGAAGTACAATTCGGGAGCTCGTCAGAAACCCCGTTTTACCCCGAACTCGGGAGGACACCTTCAACATAACCATGGAGGTCACGACCATAATTGAGGGATTCCGCACAACCATAGTGGCCCCAAGAATGGGAATAGTAATGGAGGAAGCAACAGTCAGAACTGTTCCAACCCAGCAACGCCCGCTAAGAAGGATCTAAGTCACATTACTTGCTACAAGTGCGGGAAGACTGGACATTACGCCACAGAGTGCGCCCGAAGCTAAAAATGGAAATGGTAATGAGAGTTTTAGAAAGAAGCCCAACCCTTTGAACAGGGGACAAGTGAACCACGTTAGCATGGAGGAGGTTGAAGCACAGCCAGATGCAGTAATAGGTAAGTTTTTGGTTAAGTCAATTACTGCAATCGTTCTTTTTGATACTGGTGCATCGCATTCATACATATCAAGGGGATTTGTGGATAAGTTTAAACTGCCAACCCAAGCCCTTAGGTCACCCATGTTAGTAACCTCGCCAGGAGTAGAGTATATGGCTAGTCTATGGTATGATCGGCTACCATTAAGGATTGGTAACTATGTGTTTCCCTCAGACCTAATAGTATTGGAGTCACAAGGACTGGATGTGATATTAGGCATGGATTGGTTATCAAAGTATGGAGGGAACATTGATTACGCCAGTAAGTCGATTTTGCTCACCACCCCAGAAGGAAGAAGTATTAAGTATGTATCCTGGCATGTGCCGAAGAGGACTCAAGTGAATTCCTTATCAGGAGTTGTACAGGAGGAAGTACCAGTGGTGAAGGATTTCCCTGACGTATTTCCAGAGGAGTTGCCAGGCATGCCACCGGATAGAGACATTGAGTTTTTGATTGAACTTTTGCCAGGCACATGGCCAATATCTAAGAGACCGTATAGGATGCCCGCAAAGGATTTGGAGGAAATTAAGAAGCAGATTAAGGAGCTACTGGATAAAGGCTATATTCGCCCCAGTTCATCACCTTGGGGATCACTAGTGCTTCTAGTGGAGAAGAAGGATGGATCGTTAAGGATGGTTGTTGATTATCGTGGATTGAATGGGGTGACGATCAAGAACAAGTACCCATTGCCGATGATCAATGATCTGTTTGACCAATTGCAAGGAGCTAAAGTATTTTCCAAGATCGATCTGCGATCAGGATACCACCAGCTGAAGATTCGAGAGTAGGATATACCTAAGACAGCTTTTACCACAAGGTACGGGCTATATGAGTATACCGTCATGTCATTTATTCTGACTAACGCGCCTGCCTATTTCATGAACATGATGAATAAAGTATTTATGGAGTTTTTGGATAAGTTCGTCGTGGTGTTCATTGATGATATTTTGGTTTACTCAAAGAATGAAGAGGAGCATAAGGAATATTTGTGTTTGGTACTTGGGAAGCTCGGGGAACATCAGCTATATGCCAAGTTCAGCAAGTGTGAAATTTGGTTGAAGTAAGTTGGATTCCTCGGACATGTAATATCTGGAGAAGGAATAGCAGTAGACCCCACCAAGGTTATCACCGTGACAAATTGGGAAGCACCCACGACAGTTGGAGAGATCCGGAGTTTTCAGGGACTCGCAGGATACTATAGGAGGTTCATTGAGAATTTCTCCAAGATTGCAAAGCCATGACGGAGTTGTTGAAAAAGGATACCAACTTCAATTGGACTGAGGAATGTGAGGCCAGTTTTCAGGAGTTGAAGAAACGCTTGGTTACATCTCCAGTGTTGATTCTTCCAGATCAACGCGGGAATTACCAGGTGTATTGCGACGCTTCTCGTCGAGGACTTGGAGCAGTGCTTATGCAGGATGGAAGAGTTGTTTCATACGCCTCAAGATAGCTTAAACCACATGAGCTAAATTTTGCTATGCACAATTTGGAGTTAGCAGCCGTAGTGCATGCGTTGAAGACGTGGAGACACTTTCTCATTGGAAATCACTGTGAGGTGTACACAGGTCACAAGAGTTTGAAGTATATCTTCACACAGAAGGAGCTGAATTTCAGGCAAAGGAGATGGTTGGAGCTCATCAAAGATTATGATATGAAGCTGCATTATCACCCCGGAAAGGCTAACATCATAGCCGATGCGTTGAGCCGCAAGAGCCATGTTAACACACTCACAACCGGAGAGTTACCCAAGGAGTTAGCAGAAGATCTTCGTGAGCTATGTTTGGAGATAGTTCCGAGAGGCTATGTAGCGGCATTGGAAGTTCAGTCTACTTTGATGACCAAGATCAGAGAAGCTCAGAAGGAGGACAAGGAGATTGCCGAGATTAAGGAAAGAATGAGCAAAGGAAAAGCTAAGGGATTTCGTGAGGACGAACACGATACCCTATGGTTCGAGGACCGCGTTTATGTGCCCAATGATTCGGAGATCAGGAAGTTGATTCTACAGGAGGCTCATGATTCACCATACTCAATTCACCCAGGAAACATCAAGATGTATTTGGATTTGAAGGATAGTTTCTGGTGGACCGGAATGAATAAAGATATTGCTGAGCACGTAGCAATTTGTGATGTTTGTCAGAGAGTGAAGGCAGAGCATCAGAAGCCAGCAGGATTGTTGCAGCCATTGCCGATACCCGAATGGAAGTGGGACAAGTTAGGCATGGACTTTATCACGGGATTGCCCAGGACTCGTTCAGGCTATGACTCGATGTGGGTTGTACTTGATCGATTGACGAAGGTAGCTCATTTCAACCCAGTGAAGACCACTTACACCAGTGCTAAGTTGGCAAAGATTTATATGACCAGGATCGTATGTCTACACGGAGTTCCGAGGACCATTGTATCAGATAGAGGAACCCAATTTACCTCAAAATTTTGGAATCAGTTGCATGAAACTTTGGGTACCACGTTAGAGTTTAGTACAGCCTTTCACCCGTAGACAGATGGACAGACTGAGAGAGTAAATCAGATTCTGGAGGACTTGTTGAGAGCTTGTGCGCTAGACTATGGATCTAGTTGGGACGACAACTTACCATATGCAGAGTTCTCCTACAACAACAGTTATCAAGCTAGTTTGAAGATGCCCCCTTTCGAAGCCTTGTACGGAAGGAGGTGCAGGACCCTGTTGCTATGGGATGAAGTTGCAGACCGCCAGTTGTTTGGACCAGATTTGATTAAAGAGTCTGAAGAGAAGGTTAAGTTGATCCATGATAGACTCAAGGTAGCCCAGTCCAAGCAGAAGAGCTATGCAGATTCAAAACGTAAGGAGACAGTTTACGAAGTTGGAGACAGAGTTTATCTTTGTGTGTCCCCACTTCGAGGAGTTAAACGTTTTAGAGTCAAGAGAAAATTAGCGCCACGTTTTATGGGACCATACAAAGTTTTGGAACGTATGGGAGAAGTTGCTTATAAGTTGGAGTTACCCGAGGGATTGTCAGGAGTTCACAACGTGTTCCACGTTTCTCAGTTGAAGAAGTTCCACGCGGAGATGGCCGATATTCCTCTGAGAGATACAGTGCCGCTGGAAGCGATTCAATTGGATAGCGATTTGACCTACGAGGAGAAACCAGTGAAGATTCTCGAGTTTGCCAGCCGAGTCATGCGCAACAAAGTTATTAAATTTTGCAAACTTCAGTGGAGCCACCATGCCGAGGAGGAAGCAACCTGGGAGTGAGAGGAAGATCTACGGAAGGACCACCCTCACCTATTTTCTAGCCAACCCGAATCTCGAGGGCGAGATTCATCTTAAGGGGGGTAGGTTTGTAACATCCCAAATTCTCAATTTGGCATATTATAAATTACATCATCATTGCATATCATATTTTATTGCATTTTGGCTTGATCCTAGAAATTCTACGCGACTCAAGGACCCACGGAGAGAGTTGGGGATTTCGTTATTTTCATATTTGAGTTTTCTCAAATTTTGAAAAGAGGATCATTTGATTTTATTTATTTTCTCTTCATATATTTCTTTTATAAAAATAAAAGAGAGGGAATAAAATGACTTTCCCAAAATAAAGGAATATTGGAGATTTGATATTAAAATCAAATAAGATTTTATTTCAGAGTTTTATCGCTATTTTGTTTTGAATTAGGAAAAATAAGTGTTTTTCAAAATTTCATTTTAGGTCTAAATAAATGTTCCTCTTGTCCGGCTTATTTTTAGAGGACGGGGAAAATTTATTTTGGAATTTTTGGAGTCCGCTTAGTATTTCTTTTCTTTCTTTTTCTGCACGTCGGAATTATTTAAAAAAAGTCAAACCGACCTAACGAGGTCGTGTCCGTCCGGGACTCCGACCCGGCCGACCTTTTTAAGGCGCGAGGGCCCAAGCCACAGCCCCCGCACCCGAAACCCTAAGCCACCGCCCTGCCTCGATCCGCGTGTCGTGCCGCCGCTGCCGCGCGAGTTCGTCGCCGCTGCCGCCGGAGCCAGTCGCCGCCGCCACCGCCCGTCCTGTCGCCGTCCCTCCCGTCGCCGGAGCCCGCCGCCGGAGCCGCCTCCACCGCCCACCCCGCCGGAGCCGCCGCCCTTCCTCACCGGACCCTGCCGAGGTAGCCGCCGGACTCATCGCCGCCGCCGACTGTTTTCTCTAGAAAACCGCCTGTTTTTTTTAAACCCGTGGTTGATTTTTTTTAGATTGGTTTAGTTTTTTTTTCAGTTTAGTTATTTAGCGAACGCCTGTTCATTCGTTCATTTTAACGAACGTTTTTCACCGTTTAGCCGCAGACAGTGAACGTTCGTTCGTTAGCCTGTTCGTCAGTTTTTCTTTTTCCAGGGTTTTCCGCGATTATTTTCGATCGCGATTTCTGCCCTGATTTTCGTTTTAGTTTATCTTTTCGCTCGTTTACCAGAATCGGGCGATTCAAGCGCCTAGAGTTTCATCTCGAAACCCTCTTTCTATTTAACCAACTTAAACAAGTTTTTGCTGCTGTAAAATTTGACTTAGGTCCAGATTAGTAAACGAAGCTTGTTTCTTTCGCCGTTTGAGTTTTGTTGCTTCGTTTGATTTGATTCTTTTTGCAAACCAGAGTTCTTAAGTTGAAATTTCTAGTTGGATATCTTATTCGAGTTTTACCCGTGCATTAGTTTGATTTCTTATTGTATGCTTGTTTGTTTGCGATAGAGTATCCGGAGTGCGAAGCGTGCTACTACGAGTCTCTAGGTTTTGCAGATCATCAGCAAGGCAAGTAACACTTTGATCATACCTCTTTACTACCTAGTTTTATTACATTAGATCAATCCATCAAACATTGCATGATTAGAATCTGACTAATATGTGGGTTTTGGGAAGTAGATGAGGTAGTACCTATTGTCCTGTTTATTATCAAACCTTTGGGAGTTACTTCTACGTACTGCTTATATAGCCATGCTATGCTAGTAGATGTGGATTGGGTGAGTGTATCCATGACAGATTTGAGTTTATTAATTAATGGTTAACTTAAGGTGGCAACTTTAATACACATCTGGGTGGATTGAGGCACCTGGAGAACCCAATGTTGCCTGTATTTTTGGAGATCTCGGGGTACCGTGTGATTTTCCTATGGACCGCCACCCAGTCTCAAAGGGATCATAAAATTATTCATGCTAGAAACTTCCGTGTGCAGCCACAAGCTATTATGGGCTCTAGCATAGCTGATTAAGTTGCGTGATCTCTTGAAGAGGTATACTAGCAGATGTAGTGGGTTGTAGGTGGTACTGTCTACCCGGAGTAGAGAGTTAATGCTTTTGAAAGACTGTGTCTCGGTCATCCATTTCTCAAACACCTTGTAGTGCGAGAAATACAATACAGGCGATCGAGTCTTGTGGGTAAAAGTGTGCAAGCCTCTGCAGAGTGTACAAACTAATCATGGTTAGTCGTGTCCCCAGTTATGGACATCTTGAGTATCTGGTTCTTGGATTATCATGTCGATCTCATCATGTTACTTCATTTAATTTGTTTGGGTTTAATGATGATGCTTAATTGGGATTGAGTTGCAGTAACCTTCTCAATGTTTAACAACCACCATGATAGTTAAATAAAAAATATTCCTTTGTTGTAGGAAAAAATTGGCTTTATGCAAAACTGTAACCATAGAGCTTTCCACCAGCCATATTGCATGTCATGATAGCAATTTTCTGTTTATTATTCTCTGTGTGTTACTTTGCCAGCATATTCCATTTGCTGACCCGTTTTCGGGCTGCAACGTTCATGTTGTAGACTTTTCAGACAACAAGTACGGTGCCTTAGGTCGTGATCTTTCACTCAGCTATGCCGTTGGAGGTGATGGACTCACTTTATCTTCCAAGCCTTCCGCTGTTATCATTATTAGATGGCCTTAAGCTATATTATTGTAATAAGTTCTCTTTTGAGACACTCGATGTAATAAGTGTGTGATTGCTACTCTGTTATAAATCCTTCAAGTACTGTGCGTGTCAGCATTACCAATCTAGGGATGACACTGATGCACAGAGATCAGACTGCTTGAGGTCTGGCCGCTACAATATCCCATTGTCACCACAGATAAGCACGGCAAGACATACGTCAAGTGTTCTCAAATCCTTAATGAAGGAAATATGCCCTAGAGGCAATAATAAAGTTATTATTTATTTCCTTATTTCATGATAAATGTTTATTATTCATGCTAGAATTGTATTAACCGGAAACATAATGCATGTGTGAATACATAGTCAAACATAGTGTCACTAGTATGCCTCTACTTGACTAGCTCGTTTATCAAAGATGGTTATGTTTCCTAGCTATGCACAAAAGAGTTGTCATTTGATTAACGGGATCACACCATTAGGATATTGATGTGATTGACTTGACCCATTCCATTAGCTTAGCACTTGATCATTTAGTATGTTGCTATTGCTTTCTTCATGACTTATACATGTTCCTATGACTATGAGATTATGCAACTCCCGTTTACTGGAGGAACACTTTGTGTGCTACCAAACGTCACAACGTAACTGGGTGATTATAAAGGAGTTCTACAGGTGTATCCAAAGGTACATGTTGAGTTGGCGTATTTCGAGATTAGGATTTGTCACTCCGATTGTCGGAGAGGTATCTCTGGGCCCTCTCAGTAATGCACATCACTATAAGCCTTGCAAGCAATGTGACTAATGAGTTAGTTACGAGATGATGCATTGCATAACGAGTAAAGAGACTTGTCGGTAACGAGATTGAACTAGGTGTTGAGATACCGACGATCAAATCTCGGACAAGTAACATACCGATGACAAAGGGAACAACGTATGTTGTTATGCGGTTTGACCGATAAAAGATCTTCGTAGAATATGTGGGAGCCAATATGAGCATCCAGGTTCCGCTATTGGTTATTGACCGGAAACGTGTCTCGGTCATCTCTACATTGTTCTCGAACCCGTAGGGTCCGCACGCTTAAAGTTAGATGACAATTATATTATGAGTTTATATGTTTTGATGTACCGAAGGTAGTTCGGAGTCCCGGATGTGATCACGGACATGACGAGGAGTCTCGAAATGGTCGAGACATGAAGATTGATATATTGGATGACTATATTCGGACACCAGAATAGTTCCGGGGGTTATCGGATATATACCGGAGTGCCGGGGGGTTACCGAAACCCCCCGGGGGGTTAATGGGCCTCATGGGCCCAAAGTGGAGAAGAGGAGGGGCGGCCAGGGCAGGCCGCACGCCGCCTCCCCTTCTAGTCCGAATTGGACAAGGGGGGGGGGGGCGCCACCCCTTTCCTTCCTCCCCTCTCTCCCTTCCTCCCCTCTCTCCTTTCCTTCCCCCTCTCCTACTTGGACAAGGAAAGGAGGGAGTCCTACTCCCGGTGGGAGTAGGACTCCTCCTGGCGCGCCCCTTCCTGGCCGGCCGCCCCCTCCCCCTTGCTCCTTTATATACGGGGGCAGGGGGGCACCTCTAGACACAACAATTGATCCCTTGGATGTCTTAGCCATGTGCGGTGCCCCCCTCCACCATAGTCCACCTCGATAATATCGTAGCGGTGCTTAGGCGAAGCCCTGCATTGGTAGAACATCATCATCATCACCACGCCGTTGTGCTGACGGAACTCTCCCTCGACACTCGGCTGGATCGGAGTTCGAGGGACGTCATCGAGCTGAACGTGTGCAAGAACTCGGAGGTGCCATGCTTTTGGTGCTTGATCGGTCAGGCCGTGAAGACATACGACTACATCAACCGCATTGTGCTAACGCTTCCGCTTACGGTCTACGAGGTTACATGGACACACTCTCCCATCTCGTTGCTATGCATCACCATGATCCTGTGTGTGCGCAGGAAAATTTAGAAATTACTACGTTTCCCAACAGTGGCATCCGAGCCTAGGTTTTATGTGTTGATGTTATATGCACGAGTAGAACACAAGTGAGTTGTGGGCGATACAAGTCATACTGCTTACCAGCATGTCATACTTTGGTTCAGTGGTATTGTTGGATGAAGCGGCCCGGACTGACATTACGCGTACGCTTACATGAGACTGGTTCTACCGACGTGCTTTGCACATAGGTGGCTGACGGGTGTCAGCTTCTCCAACTTTAGTTGAACCGAGTGTGGCTACGCCCGGTCCTTGAGAAGGTTAAAACAGCACTAACTTGACGAACTATCGTTGTGGTTTTGATGCGTAGGTAAGAACGGTTCTTGCTCAGCCCGTAGCAGCCACGTAAAACTTGCAACAACAAAGTAGAGGACGTCTAACTTGTTTTTGCAGGGCATGTTGTGATGTGATATGGTCAAGACATGATGCTATATTTTATTGTATGAGATGATCATGTTTTGTAACCGAGTTATCGGCAACTGGCATGAGCCATATGGTTGTCGCTTTATTGTATGCAATGCAATCGCCCTGTAATTGCTTTACTTTATCACTAAGCGATAGCGATAGTCGTAGAATCAATAGGTGGTGAAACGACAACGATGCTATGATGGAGATCAAGGTGTCGTGCCAGTGATGATGGTGATCATGACGGTGCTTCGAAGATGGAGATCACAAGCACAAGATGGTGATGGCCATATCATATCACTTATATTGATTGCATGTGATGTTTATCCTTTATGCATCTTATTTTGCTTTGATTGACGGTAGCATTATAAGATGATCTTTCACTAAATTTCAAGGTATAAGTGTTCTCCCTGAGTATGCACCGTTGCGAAAGTTCTTCGTGCTGAGACACCATGTGATGATTGGGTGTGATAGGCTCTACGTTCAAATACAACGGGTGCAAAACAGTTGCACACGCGGAATACTCAGGTTAAACTTGACGAGCCTAGCATATACAGATATGGCCTGGGAACACTGAGACCGAAAGGTCGAGCATGAATCATATAGTAGATATGATCAACATAGTGATGTTCACCATTGAAAACTACTCCATCTCACGTGATGATCGGACATGGTTTAGTTGATTTGGATCACGTGATCACTTAGATGATTAGAGTGATGTCTATCTAAGTGGGAGTTCTTAAGTAATATGATTAATTGAACTTTAATTTATCATGAATTTAGTCCTGATAGTATTTTGTAAATAATGTTGTAGATCAATAGCTCACGTTGTTGCTTCCCTATGTTTTTATTTTGATATGTTCCTAGAGAAAAACTATGTTGAAAGATGTTAGTAGCAATGATGCGGACTTGGTCCGTGATCTGAGGTTTATCCTCATTGCTGCACAGAAGAATTATGTCCTTGATGCACCGCTAGGTGAGAGACCTATTGCAGGAGCAGATGCAGACGTTATGAACATTTGGCTAGCTCAATATGATGACTACTTGATAGTTTTGTGCACCATGCTTTATGGCTTAGAACTGGGACTACAAAAACGTTTTTGAAATGTCACGGAACATATGAGATGTTCCATGAGATGAAATTGATATTTCAGACTCATGCCCGTGTCAAGAGGTATGAGATCTCTGACAAATACTTCGCCTAAAAGATGGAGGAGAATTACTCAACTAGTGAGCAATTGCTTAGATTGTCTGAGGACTACAATCACTTGAATCAAGTGGGAGTTAATCTTCCAGATAAGATAGTGATTGACAGAGTTCTCTAGTCACCATCACTAAGTTACTAGAACTTCGTGATGAACTATAGTATGCAAGGGATGACGAAAACAATTCCCGAGCTCTTCGTGATGCTGAAATCAACGAAGGTAGAAATCAAGAAAAAGCATCAAGTGTTGATGATTAAACAAGATCACTAGTTTCAAGAAAAGGGCAAAGGAAAAGAAAGGGAACTTCAAGTAGAATGGCAAGCAAGTTGTCACTCCCGTGAAGAATCCCAAAGCTAGACCAAAGCCTAAAACTAAGTGCTTCTATTGCAAAGGAAATGGTCACTCGAAGCGAAAATGCCCTGAATATTTGGTGGATAAGAAGGATGGCAAAGTGAACAAGGGTATATTTGATATACATGTTATTGATGTGTACCTTACTAGTGTTTATAGTAGCCCCTGAGTATTTGATACTTGTTCGGTTGCTAAGATTAGTAACTCGAAACAGGAGTTACAGAATAAACAGAAACTAGTTGAGGCTGAAGTGATGATGTGTGTTGGAAGTAGTTCCAAGATTGATATGATCATCATCGCACACTCCCTATACTTCCAGGATTAGTGTTGAACCTAAATAATTGTTATTTGGCATTTGCGTTGAGCATGAATATAATTTGATCATGTTTATTGCAATACGGTTATTCATTTAAAATCAGAGAATAATTGTTGTTCTGTTTACATGAATAAAATCTTCGATGGTCATACACCCAATGAAAATAGTTTGTTGGATCTCGATCGTAGTGATACACATATTAATAATATTGATGCCAAAAGATGCAAAGTTGATAATGATAGTGCAACTTATTTGTGGCACTGCCGTTTGGGTCATATCGGTGTAAAGCGCATGAAGAAACTCCATAAAGATGGATTTTTGGAATCACTTGGTTATGAATCATTTGATGCTTGCGAACCGTGCCTCTTGGGCAAGATGACTAAAACTCCATTCTCCGGAACAATGGAACGAGCTACTGACTTGTTGAAATTAATACATACCGATGTATGCGGTCCAATGAGTGTTGATGCTCGTGGCAGGCATCGTTATTTTCTGACCTTCACAGATGATTTGAGTAGATATGAGTATATCTACTTAATGAAGCACAAGTCTGAAACATTTGAAAAGTTCAAAGAATTTCATTGTGAAGTGGAGAATCATCGTAACAAGAAAATAAAGTTTCTACGATCTGATCATGGAGGAGAATATTTGAGTTACGAGTTTGGCCTTCAGTTAAAATAATGTGGAATAGTTTCATAAACTCATGCCACCTGGAACACCACAGCGTAACGGTGTGTCCGAACGTCATAACCGCACTTTATTTGATATGGTGCGATCAATGATGTCTCTTACCAATTTACCCATATCGTTTTGGGGTTATGCATTAGTGATAGCTGCATTCCGATTTAAATAGGGCACCATCAAAATCCGTTGAGACGACGCCTTATGAACTGTGGTTTGGCAAGAAACCAAAGTTGTTGTTTCTTAAAAGTTTGGGGCTACGATGCTTATGTGAAAGTTTTCAACCTGATAAGCTCGAACCCAAATCGGAGAAGTGCATCTTCATAGGATACCCAAAGGAAACTGTTGGGTACACCTTCTATCACAGATCCGAAAGCAAGATTCCTTGCTAAAATGGATCCTTTCTAGAGAAGGAGTTTCTCTCGAAAGAAGTGAGTGGGAGGAAAGTAGAAGTTGGTAAGGTAATTTGACCTTCTCCCAAATTGGAAAGTAGTTCATCACAGAAATCAGTTCCTGTGATTCCTACACCAATTAGTGAGGAAGCTAATGATGATGATCATGAAACTTTAGATTAAGTTACTACAAAACCTCGTAGGTGTTCCAAAGTACAGTCTGCACCAGAGTGGTACGGTAATCCTGTTCTGGAAGTCATGTTACTAGACCATGATGAACCTACGAACTATGAGGAAGCGATGATGAGCCCAGATTCCGCGAAATGGCTTGAGGCCATAAAATCTGAGATAGGATCCATGTATGAGAACAAAGTATGGATTTTGGTTGACTTGCTCGATGATTAGCAAGCCATGTTAAATAAATGGATCTTCAAGAGGAAGACGGACACCGATAGTAGTGTTACTATCTACTAAGCTTGACTTGTTGCAAAAGGTTTTGGACAAGTTCAAGGTGTTGAATACGATGAGATTTTCTCACGCGTATCGATGCTTAAGTTTGTCCGAATCATGTTAGCAATTCCCATATTTTATGAAATCTGGCAAATGGATGTCAAAACTGCATTCCTTAATGGATGTTTTAAAAGAAGAGTTGTATATGATGCAACCAGAAGGTTTTGTCAATCCTAAAGGTGCTAACAAAATGTGCAAGCTCCAGCGATCCATCAATGGACTGGTGCAAGCATCTCGGAGTTGGAATATACGCTTTGATGAGTTGATCAAAGCATATGGTTTTATACAGACTTTTGGAAAGGCCTGTATTTACAAGAAAGTGAGTGGGAGCACTACAGGCTTTCTGATAAGTATATGACTGACATATTATTGATCGGAAATGATGTAGAATTTTCTGGAAAGCATAAAGGAGTGTTTGAAAGGAGTTTTTCAAAGAAAGACCTTAGTGATGCTGCTTACACATTGAGTAACAAGATCTATAGAGATAGATCAAGACACTTGATAAGATTTTTCAATGAGTACATACCTTGATAAGATTTTGAAGTAATTCAAGATGGAACGGTCAAAGAAGGAGTTCTTGCCTGTGTTGCAAGGTGTGAAGTTGAGTAAGACTCAAAACCCAACCATGGCAGAAAATAGAAAGAGAATGAAAAGTCATTCCCTATGCCTCAGTCATAGGTTCTATAAAGTATGCTATGCTGTGTACCAGACCTATTGTATACCTTGCTCTGAGTTTGGCAAGGGAGTACAATTTTTGATCTAGGAGTAGACCACTGGACAGCGGTCAAGAATATCCTTAGTAAGGACTAAGGAAATATTTCTCGATTATGGAGGTGATAAAAGAGTTCTTCGTAAAAAAATTACATGGATGCAAGCTTTTACACTGATCCAGATGACTCTAAGTCTCAATCTGGATACATATTGAAAGTGGGAGCAATTAGCTAGAGTAGCTCCATGCAGAGCATTGTAGACATAGAATATTTGCAAAATACATATAGCTCTGAATGTGACAGACCCGTTGACTAAACTTCTCTCACGAGCAAAACATGATCATACCTTAGTACTCTTTGGGTGTTAATCACATAGCGATGTGAACTAGATTATTGACTCCAGTAAACCTTTGGGTGTTGATCACATGAAGATGTGAACTATGAGTATTAATCACATACAGATGTGAATATTGGTGTTAAATCACATGGCGATGTGAACTAGATTATTGACTCTAGTGCAGGTGTGAGACAGAAGGAAATATGCCCCAGAGGCAATAATAAAGTTATTATTTAATTCCTTATTTCATGATAAATGTTTATTATTCATGCTAGAATTGTATTAACCGGAAACATAATACATGTGTGAATACATAGACAAACATAGTGTCACTAGTATGCCTCCACTTGACTAGCTCGTTTATCAAAGATGGTTATGTTTCCTAGCCATGGACAAAAGAGTTGTCATTTGATTAACGGGATCACATCATTAGGATAATGATGTGATTGACTTGACCCATTCCGTTATCTTAGCACTTGATCGTTTAGTATGTTGCTATTGCTTTCTTCATGACTTATACATGTTCCTATGACTATGAGATTATGCAACTCCCGTTTACCAGAGGAACACTTTGTGTGCTACCAAACATCACAACGCAACTGGGTGATTATAAAGGAGTTCTACATGTGTCTCCAAAGGTACATGTTGAGTTGGCATATTTCGAGATTAGGATTTGTCACTCCGATTGTCGGAGAGGTATCTCTAGGCCCTCTCGATAATGCACATCACTATAAGCCTTGCAGGCAATGTGACTAATGAGTTAGTTACGAGATGATGCATTGCATAACGAGTAAAAAGACTTGCCGGTAACGATATTGAACTAGGTATTGAGATACCTACGATCAAATCTCGGACAAGTAACATACCGATGACAAAGGGAACAACATATGTTGTTATGCGGTTTGACCGATAAAAGATCATTATAGAATATGTGGGAGCCAATATGAGCATCCAGGTTCTGCTATTGGTTATTGACCGGAAACGTGTCTCGGTCATGCTTACATTGTTCTCGAACCCGTAGGGTCCGCACGCTTAAAGTTAGATGACAGTTATATTATGAGTTTATATGTTTTGATGTACCGAAGGTAGTTCGGAGTCCCGTATCTGATCACGGACATGACGAGGAGTCTAGAAATGGTCGAGACATGAAGATTGATACATTTGAGGACTATATTCGGACACCAGAATAGTTCCGGGGGTTATCGGATATATACCGGAGTGTCGGGGGTTACCAGAACCCCTTGTGGGGTTAATGGGCCTGATGGGCCCAAAGTGGAGAAGAGGAGGGGCGGCCAGGGCAGGCCGTGCACCTCCTCCCCCTCTAGTCCGAATTGGACAAGGAGGGGGGGCGGCGCCCCCCCCCTTTCCTTCCTACCCTCTCTCCCTTCCTTCCCCCTCTCCTACTTGGACAAGGAAAGGAGGGAATCCTACTCCCGATGGGAGTAGGACTTCTCCTGGCGCGCCCCCTCCTGGCCCGCCGCCCCCTCCCCCTTGCTCCTTTACATACGGGGGCAGGGGGTCACCTCTAGACACAACAATTGATCCATTGGATCTCTTAGCCGTGTGCGGGCCCCCCCCTCCACCATAGTCCACCTCAATAATATTGTAGCGGTGCTTAGGAGAAGCCCTGCATCGGTAGAACATCATCATCGTCACCACGCCATCGTGCTGACGGAACTCTCCCTCGACACTCAGTTGGATCGGAGTTCGAGGGACATCATCGAGCTGAACGTGTGCAAGAACTCGGAGGTGCCGTGCTTTCGGTGCTTGATCGGTCAGGCCATGAAGACGTACGACTACATCAACCGCGTTGTGCTAACACTTCCGCTTATGGTCTACGAGGGTACGTGGACACACTCTCCCCTCTTGTTGCTATGCATCACCATGATCCTGTGTGTGCGTAGGAAAATTTTGAAATTACTACTTTTCCCAACACTTAAAGACTCAATCCGATAAGATAAATTCAAAAGGAAAACACAATCCATTACAGGAGAGTAGAGGGGGAGAAACATCATAAGATCCAACTATAATAGCAAAGCTCGCGATACATCAAGATTGTATCAAATGAAGAACACGAGAGAGAGAGAGAGATCAAACACATAGCTACTGGTACATACCCTCAGCCCCGAGGGTGAACTACTCCCTCCTCGTCATGGAGAGCGCCGGGATGATGAAGATGGCCACCGGTGAGGGATCCCCCTCCGACAGGGTGCTAGAACAGGGCCCCGATTAGTTTTTGGTGGCTACAGAGGCTTGCGGTGGCGGAACTCCCGATCTATTGTTGTCTCTGATGTTTTTAGGGTATATGGACTTATATAGGTGAAAGAAGTCGGTCGGGGGACGCTCGAGGGGCCCACAAGACAGGGGGCGCGCCCAGTAGGGGGGGGGGCGCCCCCCACCCTCGCGGCCACCTCGAAGCTTCCCTTACGTGCACTCCAACTCCCGTGGATTGCTTCCGTTCCAAAACTTTCCCGAAGATTTCATTCCGTTTGGACTCTGTTTGATATTCCTTTTCTTTGAAACACTAAAATAGGCAAGAAAACAGCAATATGGGCTGGGCCTCCGGTTAATAAGTTAGTCCCAAAAAATGATATAAAACAATAGAGTAAAGCCCATAAACATCCAAAACAGGTAATATAATAGCATGGAACAATCAAAAATTATAGATACGTTGGAGACGTATCAGCATCCCCAAGCTTAATTCCTACTCGTCCTCGAGTAGGTAAATGATAAAAACAGAATTTTTGATGTGGAATGCTACCTAGCATATTTCTCAATGTAATTTTCTTTATTGTGGCATGAATGTTCATATCCAAATGATTCAAAATAAAAGTTCATATTGACATAAGAAATAGTAATACTTCAAGCATACTAATAAAGCAATCATGTCTTTTCAAAATAATATGGCTAAAGAAAGTTATCCCTACAAAATCATATAGTCTGGCTGTTGCTCTATCTTCATCACACAAAGTATTTAATCATGCACAACCCCGATGACAAGCCAAGCAATTGTTTCATACTTTAGTAATCTCAAACTTTTCAACTTTCACGCAATACATGAGCGTGAGCCATGGACATAGCACTATATGTGGAATAGAATGGTGGTTGTGGAGAAGACAAAAAGGAGAAGATAGTCTCACATCAACTAGGCGTATCAACGGGCTATGGAGATGCCCATTAATAGATATCAATGTGAGTGAGTAGGGATTGCCATGCAACGGATGCACTAGAGCTATAAATGTATGAAAGTTCAACAAAAGAAACTAAGTGGGTGTGCGTCCAACTTGCTTGCTCACGAAGACCTAGGGCATTTTGAGTAAGCCCATCATTGGAATATACAAGCCAAGTTCTATAATGAAAAATTCCCACTAGTATATGAAAGTGACAACATAGGAGACTCTCTATCATGAAGATCATGGTGCTACTTTGAAGTAGAAGTGTGGTAAAAAGGATAGTAGCATTGTCCCTTCTCTCTTTTTCTCTCATTATTTTATTTTATTTTTTTATTTTATTTTTGGTGGGCTTCTTTGGCCTCTTTTATTTTTATAAAGTTTGAAGTCTCATCCTGACTTGTGGGGGAATCATAGTCTCCATCATCCTTTCCTCGCTGGGACAATGCTCTAATAATGAAGGTCATCACACTTTTATTTACTTACAACTCAAGATTACAACTCAATACTTAGAACAAGATATGACTCTATATGGATGCCTTCGGAGATGTACCGGGATATGCAATGAATCAAGAGTGACATGTATGACAAATTATGAAGTGGCCTTGCCACAAATACGATGTCAACTACATGATCAGGCAAGGAGCAATATGACAATGATGGAGTGTGTCATAATAAATGGAACGGTGGAAAGTTGCATGGCAATATATCTCGGAATGGCTATGGAAATGTCATAATAGGTAGGTATGGTGGCTGTTTTGAGGAAGGTATATGGTGGGTGTATGGTACCGGCGAAAGTTGCACGGCACAAGAGAGGCTAGCAATGGTGGAAGGGTGAGAGTGCGTATAATCCATAGACTCAACATTAGTCATAAAGCACTCATATACTTATTGCAAAAATCTACAAGCCATTGAAAACAAAGTACTACGCGCATGCTCCTAGCGGGATAGATTGGTAGGAAAAGACCATCGCTTGTCCCCGACCGCCACATAAGGAAGACAATCAACAAATAAAATTGTGCTCCAACTTCATCACAAAGCGGTTCACCATACGTGCATGCTACGGGAATCACAAACTTCAACACAAGTATTCTTTAATTCACAATTACCCAACTAGCATGACTCTAATATCACCACCTTTATATCTCAAAACAATTATCAAGTATCAAATTGATCATAGCATCCAATTTACTTTCTATGATTTTATTATACCCAACTTGGATGGCCATCATTCTAGGACCAATTTTATAACCATAGCAAATACCATGCTGTTCTAAAAGACTCTCAAAATAATATAAGTGAAGCATGAGAGATTAACGATTTCTACAAAATTAAGCCACCACCATGCTCTAAAAGATATAAGTGAAGCACTAGAGCAAATGACAAACTACTCCAAAAAGATATAAGTGAAGATCAATGAGTAGTTAAATAATTATGTAACTATGTGAAGACTCTCTCTCATTTAAGAATTCAGATCTTGGTATTATATTCAAACAGCAAGCAAAGCAAAACAAAATGATATTGCAAGGATAGCACAACTCATGTGAAGGAGCAAAAACTTAGGTTCAACCGATACTAACCGATAGTTGTTGAAGAAGAAAGGTGGGATGCCTACCGGGGCATCCCCAAGATTAGATGCTTGAGACTTATTGAAATATTATCTTGGGGTGCCTTGGGCATCCCCAAGCTTGAGCTTTTGTGTCTCCTTAATTCCTTTTATATCTTGGTTTCCTAAATCTCGAAAGCTTCATTCACACCAAACTCAACAAGAACTCGTGAGATAGGTTAGTATAAACCAATGCAAAAACCTTATCATTTTCTACTGTAACAAATCACTAACATTATTATTCAACATTGCATCCTAAATGTCTCTGCATATTTAATACTCCTATACTCAAATAGAATCATTAAACAAGCAAGCATATGCAAACAATGCAAACATAACAGCAATCTGCTAAAACAGTATAGTCTGTAAAGAATGCAAGATTCATCATACTTCCCTAACTACAAAAATTATAAGAAAACTACTAAGTTGTAGAAGATTTATCATAGATCATTATGCAAAAAGATTCAACATTATATCATTCTCTGACTTTTCTAGGTAATTTTTGCAACAGCGGTAAACTTTCTGTTTTGAAACAGCAACATGTATACTTGCAAAATAAGCATGGTAAAGGCTATCCTTGACATTTTTATTGAAAATAAAGATGCAAAACATTATTATAAATAATATAAAGCAAATACTAACAAAATAAAATGACGCTCCAAGCAAAACACATATCATGTGGTAAATAAAAATATAGCTCCAAGTAAAGTTACCGATGAACGAAGACGAAAGAGGGGATGCCTTCCGGGGCATCCCCAAGCTTAGTCTCTTGGTTTTCCTTGAATATTACCTTGGGGTGCCTTGGTAATCCCCAAGCTTAGTCTCTTACCACTCCTTATTCCATAGTTCATCGAATCTTTACCCAAAACTTGAAAACATCACAACACGAAGCTCAAAACAAAACTCGTAAGCTCTATTAGTATAAGAAAATAAATTACCACTTTAAGGTACTGTAATAAACTCATTCTTTATTCATATTTGTGTAATATCTAATGTATTCCAACTTCCCTATGGTTCATACCCTCCAATACTACTCATAGATTCATCAAAATAAGCAAACAACACATAGAAAATAGAATCTGAGAAAAACAGAACAGTCTGTAGTAATCTATATCAAACGTATACTTCTGGAACTCCACAAATTCTGAAATAAATTGGTGGACCTGATTCATTTGTATATTAATCATATTAAAAAAGAATCAACCTGAAATCACTCTTCTGTAAAAATGGAAGCTAATCTCATGAGCGCAAAGTTTCTGTTTTTTTACAGCAAGATCGTATAGACTTCACCCAAGTCTTCCCAAAGGCTCTACTTGGCACAAACACTAATTAAAAAATAAAACCACATCTAACCAGAGGCTAGATGAATTATTTATTACTAAACATGAGCAAAAGAAAAGGAAAAATAAAATTGGGTTGCCTCCCAACAAGCGCTAACGTTTAACGCCCCTAGCTAGGCATGATGATTTGAATGATGCTCACATAAAGGATAAGAATTGAAACATAAAGAGAGCATCATGAAGAATATGACTAGCACATTTAAGTCTAACCCACTTCCTATGCATAGGGATTTTGTGAGCAAACAACTTATGGGAACAATAATCAACTAGCATAGGAAGGCAAAACAAGCATAACTTTAAAATTTTAAGCACATAGAGAGGAAACTTGATATTATTGCAATTCCTACAAGCATGTGTTCCTCCCTCATAATAATTTTCAGTACCATCATGAATGAATTCAACAATATAACCAGCACATAAAGCATTATTTTCATGATCTACTTGCATAGAAATTTTACTACTCTCCACATAAGCGAATTTCTTCTCATGAATAATAGTGGGAGCAAACTCAACAAAATAACTATCATGTGAGGCATAATCCAATTGAAAACTAAAATCAAGATGACAAGTTTCATGGTTATCATTATTCTTTATAGCATACGTATCATCACAATAATCATGTGAATTTTCACGCCTTTCAACTACCAGTAGGCCAGCCCACGGCGCCCTAGTCTGATTCCTCATAAATAGGAGGCATGCTTTCATCATAATAAATTTGCTCATCAAAACTTGGGGGACAAAAAATATCATATTCATCAAACATAGCATCCTCAAGCTTGTGGCTTTGCATATCATTAGCATCATGGATATTCAAAGAGTTCATACTAATAACATTGCAATCATGCTCATCATTTGAATATTTAGTGCCAAACATTTTATAGATTTCTTCTTCTAGCACTTGAGCACAATTTTCCTTTCCATCATTCTCACGAAAGATATTAAAAAGATGAAGCGTATGAGACAAACTCAATTCCATTTTTTTGTAGTTTTCTTTTATAGACTAAACTAGTGATAAAACAAGAAACAAAAAGATTCGATTGCAAGATCTAAAGATATACCTTCAAGCACTCACCTCCCCGGCAACGGCGCGAGAAAAAAGCTTGATGTCTACTACACAACCTTCTTCTTGTAGACGTTGTTGGGCCTCCAAGTGCAGAGGTTTGTAGGACAGTAGCAAATTTCCCTCAAGTAGATGACCTAAGGTTTATCAATCCGTGGGAGGCGTAGGATGAAGATGGTCTCTCTCAAACAACCCTGCAACCAAATAACAAAGAGTCTTTTGTGTCCCCAACACACCCAATACAATGGTAAATTGTGTAGGTGCACTAGTTCGGCGAAGAGATAGTGATACAGGTGCAATATGGATAGTAGATAAAGGAATTTATAATCTGAAATTATAAAAACAGCAAGGTAACTAATGATAAAAGTGAGTGTAACTGGTATTGCAATGCTAGGAAACAAGGCCTAAGGTTCATACTTTCACTAGTGCAAGTTCTCTCAACAATAATAACATAACTGGATCATATAACTATCCCTCAACATGCAACAAAGAGTCACTCCAAAGCCAGTAATAGCGGAGAACAAACGAAGAGATTATGGTAGGGTACGAAACCACCTCAAAGTTATCCTTTTTGATCTATATATTCAAGAGTCCGTAGTAAAATAACATGAAGCTATTCTTTCCGTTCAATCTATCATAGAGTTCATACTAGAATAACACCTTAAGACACAAATCAACCAAAACCCTTATGTCACCTAGATACTCCATTATCACCTCAAGTATCTGTGGGCATGATTATACGATATGCATCACACAATCTCATATTCATCTATTCAACCAACACAAAGCACTTCAAAGAGTGCCCCAAAGTTTCTACCGGAGAGTCAAGACAAAAACGTGTGCCAACCCCTATGCATAGATTCCAAAGGTCACGGAACCGGCAAGTTGATCACCAAAACATACATCAAGTGAATCGCGTGAATATCCCATTGTCACCACAGATAAGCACGGCAAGACATACATCAAGTGTTCTCAAATCCTTAAAGACTCAATCCGATAAGATAACTTCAAAGGGAAAACTCAATCCATTACAAGAGAGTAGAGGGGGAGAAACATCATAAGATCCAACTATAATAGCAAAGCTCGCGATACATCAAGATCGTATCAAATCAAGAACACGAGAGAAGAGAGATCAAACACATAGATACTGGTACATACTGTCAGCCCCGAGGGTGAACTACTCCCTCCTCGTCATGGAGAGTGCCGGGATGATGAAGATGGCCACCGGTGAGGGATCCCCCCTCTGGCAGGGTGCCGGAACAGGGTCCCGATTGGTTTTTGGTGGCTACAGAGGCTTGCGGTGGCGGAATTCCCGATCTATCATTGTCTCTGATGTTTTTAGGGTATATGGACTTATATAGGTGAAAGAAGTCGGTCGCTCGAGGGGCCCACAAGATAGGGGGGCACGCCCAGTAGGGGGGCACCCTCGTGGCCACCCCAAAGCTTCCCTTGCGTGCACTCCAAGTCCCCTGGATTGCTTCTGTTCCAAAAATAACTTTCCCGAAGGTTTCATTCCATTTGGACTCCGTTTGATATTCCTTTTCTTCGAAACACTGAAATAGGCAAGAAAACAGGAATATGGGCTGGGCCTCCGGTTAATAGGTTAGTCCCAAAAAATGATATTGAAGTGTAGAGTAAAGCCCATAAACATCCAAAACAGGTAATATAATAGCATGGAACAATAACAAATTATAGATACGTTGGAGTCGTATTAGGCGGCCCCAGGCTTGTGGGCCCCTCGGGAGTCCCCCAACCCTAATCTTTGCACTATAAATTCTAAAATATTCCCCAAACATCAGAAGCATCCACAAAAATACTTTTGCGCTGCCGCAAGTCTCTGTTCCCATGAGATCCCATCTTGCAGCCTTTCTCGATGATCTACCAGAGGGGATTCAATCATGGAGGGCCTCTACATCAACCTTGTTGCCCTACCGATGATGTGTGAGTAGTTTACCATAGACCTACGAGTCCATAGCTAGTAGCTAGATGGCTTCTTCTCTCTCTTCGATCTTCAATACTATTTCTCCTCGATGTTCTTCGAGTTCTATCCGTTGTAATCTTCTTTTGTGGTGTGTTTTTTGAGATCCAATGAATTGATGGATTTATGGTCAAATTATCTATGAATATTATTTGAGTCTCCTATGAATTCTTATATGCATGATTTGATAGCTTTGTATTTCTCTCTGATTTATTGATTTGGTTTGGCCAACAAGATTGGTCTATCTTGCAATGGGAGAGGTGCTTTGTGATGGGTTCAATCTTGCGGTGTCCTCTCCCAGTGACAGAAGGGGCAGCGAGGCATGTATTCTATTGTTGCCATTAAGGGTAAAAAGATGGGGTTTACATCATATTGCTTGAGTTTATCCCTCTACATCATGTCATCTTTCTTAAAGCGTTACTCTGTTCTCTTGAACTTAATACTCTAGATGCAGACAGGAGTCGGTCGATGTGTGGAGTGATACGTCTCCAACGTATCTACTTTTCCAAACACTTTTGCCCTTGTTTTGGACTCTAACTTGCATGATTTGAATGAAACTAACCTGGACTGACGCTGTTTTTAGCAGAACTGCCATGATGTTGTTTTATGTGTAGAAAAGAAAAGTTCTCGAAATGACCTGCAAATCCACGGAGGCACCTTTTGGAATTAGTAAGAATTTCTGGGCAAAAGAAATACACCAGGGGGCCTAGGGCCTGTCCACGAGACAGGGGGGCGCCCCCCTATAGGGCGCCCCCCTATCTCATGGGCCCCCTGGACCTCCACCGACCTCAAATCCAACTCTATATCTTCCGTCTCGGGGAGAAAAAAATCAGAGAGAAAGTTTCATCGCGTTTTACGACACGGAGCCGC
Organism: Triticum aestivum; assembly: GCF_018294505.1. Taxonomy (NCBI): domain Eukaryota; kingdom Viridiplantae; phylum Streptophyta; class Magnoliopsida; order Poales; family Poaceae; genus Triticum; species Triticum aestivum. The sequence goes on along the minus strand of NC_057795.1, from coordinate 402,094,616 downwards.
CGCCAAGCCCTAATCTCTCTCGGGAGGGCCGATCTGGAGTCCGTTCGGGGCTCCAGAGAGGGGGATTCGTCGCCGTCTCCATCATCAACCATCCTCCATCACCAATTTCATGATGCTCACCACCGTGCGTGAGTAATTCCATTGTAGGCTTACTAGACGGTGATGGGTTGGATGAGATTTACCATGTAATCAAGTTAGTTTTGTTAGGGTTTGATCCCTAGTATCCACTATGTTCTGAGATTGATGTTGCTATGACTTTGTTATGCTTAATGCTTGTCACTAGGGCCCGAGTGCCATGATTTTAGATCTGAACCTATTATGTTTTCATGAATATATGTGTGTTCTTGATCCTATCTTGCAAGTCTATAGTCACCTATTATGTGTTATGATCCGACAACCCCGAAGTGACAATAATCGGGATACTTCTCGGTGATGACCGTAGTTTGAGGAGTTCATGTATTCACCATGTGTTAATGCTTTGGTCTGGTTCTCTATTAAAATGAGGCCTTAATATCCCTTAGTTTCCACTAGGACCCCGTTGCCACGGGAGGGTAGGACAAAAGATGCCATGCAAGTTCTTTTCCATAAGCACGTATGACTATTAACGGAATACATGCCTACATTACATTGATAAACTGGAGCTAGTTCTGTGTCACCCTATGTTATAGCTATTACATGAGGAATCACATCCGGCATAATTATCCATCACTGATCCATTGCCTACGAGCTTTTCACATATTGTTCTTCGCTTATTTACTTTTCTGTTGCTACTGTTACAATCACTACAAAACACCAAAAATATTGCTATTACTATCTTTACCTTTTATCACCGTTACCATTACTATCATACTACTTTGCTACTAAATACCTTGTTGCAAATACTAAGTTATCCAGGTGTGGTTGAATTGACAACTCAACTGCTAATACTCAAGAATATTCTTTGGCTCCCCTTGTGTCGAATCAATAAATTTGGGTTGAATACTCTACCCTCGAAAGCTGTTGCGATCCCCTATACTTGTGGGTCATCAAGACTAATTTCTGGCGCCGTTGCCAGGGATCATAGCTTTATTCTCTGAGTCACTTGGGATTTATATCTGTTGATCACTATGAAGAACTTGAAAGACGCTAAAACCAAGATTTTGCCCTCAACTACGAGGGGAGATAAGGAACTGCCATCTAGCTCTGCACTAGATTCTCCTTCTGTTAGTAATAAGCTTGTGACACCTAAACCTGCTACTGCTATGAATTCTGATATGTCGCATGTTATCGATGATGCCACTTCTGCTTCGCATGATACTTATGATGAAACTACTTCTATACGTGATACTACTGTACCATTAGGTGAATTTCTTGATGAACAACTTGCTAGGGCTAGAGAGAATGAAATTACTGAAGATGCTATTATTGATGATAGTGATGATGAAAATTCTCCAAATGATTATGTATTGCCTGTTGTTCCTGAGGGTTATGTTATGAATAAAGAAGCTGTTGAAGCTATCTTTGCTTGCAAAGATAGATATGATCTTAAGAAACTATTAGCTAAATGGAAGCAACAATCTCTTAATGCTAGAATGAAACATGACCCTGCTTTTGCTACTTCACCTATCTGTGTTACTGATAAGGATTATGAATTCTCTGTTGATCCTGAAATTATTACTTTGGTAGAATCCGATCCTTTTTATGGCCTCGAATCTGAAACTGTTGTGGCACATCTTACCAAGTTGAATGATATAGCTACCCTATTTACTCATGATGAGAAGTCTCACTATTTTTATATCCTTACGATATTCCCGTTCTCATTAAAGGGTGATGCTAAGACTTGGTATAATTCTCTTGCTCCTGGTTGTGTGCGTAGTCCCCAGGATATGGTTTATTACTTCTCTGCTAAGTATTTTCCTGCTCATAAGAAATAAGCTGCCTTGCGGGAAATATATAATTTTGTGCAAATCAAAGAAGAGAGTCTCCCACAAGCTTGGGGGAGGCTTCTCCGATTACTTAATGCTTTGCCTGATCATCCACTTAAGAAAAATGAAATACTTGATATCTTCTATAATGGACTAACCGATGCTTCCAAGGACTACTTGGATAGTTGTGCTGGTTGTGTTTTCAGGGAAAGAACAGTCGATGAAGCTGAATTACTATTGAATAATATGTTGACTAATGAAAATAATTGGACTCTCCCTGAGCCAATTCCTGAACCAATTGAGCCAACTCCTGAGCCTATTCCTAAACCCACTCCGAAGAAGAGAGGTGTTCTATTTCTCAGTCCTGAAGATATGCAAGAGGCAAAGAAATCAATGAAAGAGAAAGGTATTAAAGCTGAATATGTTAAGAATTTACTTCCTATTGAAGAAATACATGGTCTTAATATACCGCCTGTTGAAGAAACACATTGTCTTTATAACCCGACACAGGTAGTAAAGGTAAATTCTCTCTATAGATATGGTAAAGATGAAATCCCATCTACTAAATTTCATAGCCCTTGCTTAGATGAATTTGATGATTTCATGAATAGACAAGAAAATTTCAATGATTATGTTGGTAGATAATTGAATAATAATGCTTATACGATAGTACGCTTTAATGATTATGTAGCTAGAGTTAAAAGTGAACTTAAACTCACTAGCAAACATGCTTCCATGATTGCTACTCAAGCTGAACAAGTACTTAAGGCTCAGAATGAATTGATTGCTGAATTAAATAATGAAAATGACTTTGCTGTTAGAGTGGCTACTAGAACTGGTAGAATGAATCAGGCCACCCTAAAATAATTGGGCAAGATTCTCAGAATAATAATTTAGATGCTCCTAGTTCTTCTAAGAAGAAGAAAAAGAAGAATGATATGACTTTGCAAACTTCTAGTGAACCTAATGAAGAAACACCTGAGAATCCTAATAATACTTCTATCTCTGATGCTAAAACACAATCCAGAGATGAACATGAACATGATGATAATGCTAATAAAGATGTTCATGTAGATGCTCAACCTAGTAATAACAATGATATAGAAATTGAACCTGCGGTTGGTCTTGATAACCCACAATCAAGAAATCAAAGTTATGATAAGAGAGATTTTGTTGCTAGGAAGCATGGTAAAGAAAGAAAACCATGGGTTCAGAAACCCATGCCCTTTCCTGCTAAACCATCCAAGTCAAAGGATGATGAGGACTTTGAGCGTTTTGCTGAAATGATTAGACCTATTTTCTTACGCATGCGCTTAACTGATATGCTTAAAACAAACCCTTATGCTAAATATATGAAAGATATCATCACTAATAAGAGGAAAATACCTGAAACTGAGATTTCCACCATGCTTGCCAACTATACCTTTAAGGGTGGAATACCTAAGAAACTTGGTGATCCCGGAGTACCCACTATACCTTGCTCTATTAAAAGAAATTATGTTAAAACTACTTTATGTGATTTAGGAGCCGGTGTTAGTGTTATGCCTCTTTCCTTGTACCGTAGACTTGAATTAAGTAAGTTGACACCTACTGAGATACCTTTGCAAATGGCTGACAAATCAACTGCTATACATGTCGACATTTGTGAGGACGTGCCTGTTGCTGTTGCGAATGTTACTATCTTAACAGACTTCGTTATTCTTGATATTCCCGAGGACAATAGTATGTCTATTATTCTTGGTAGACCCTTTTTAAATACTGCAGGAGCTATTATTGATTGGAACAAAGGCAATGTCACCTTTCATGTTAATGGAAATGAGCATATGGTACATTTTTTGAGGAAGCAAATCCAAGTTCATAGCATAAATACTATTGAGAAAATCCCATCAATTATTATTGGAGGTTTTGAATTTCCTCTCCCTACTGTCAAGAAAAAGTATGATATTCTTATTGTTGGGGATTTTCATATCCCCGTTGAGGTAACTTAGTGTCACTTCAAAATTTCTCCAGTTCCGTGTTATTCGGAATGAGTTTGTTAACAAGACTTGATCAACCTTGTTAGTGGATTCATTTTGATGATCATGAGATGGATGAAACTAGAAGGCACAACCTTGTGTACTTTCTTTTTACTTTCCGTTATTTAGATTAAATAAAATAAAAATAGTACTTTCCATCTGTTTTTTGAATTATCTCCTCAGTACTATCAATTGACTGATTCCTTTGTGTGGAGGTTTAAATATAACTGTACGCGTAATTATCCTAGTGTCCTATTTGATATTTATGATACATCTTGTACCATGGACTTAGAGGATTTTACAAATGCTTGCAAACTCCCGCAGTGGGGTAATATTAATGATCCTCACAAATCTGAATTTAGAGATTTTCTGGCTAGTATCACTGTGGGAGAATCTAGGGACATAGCACAAGCTACCATAGGGAGCATTCACTTTCCTGCTATACATTATTTTGCTCTCTTCATTGGTAGATGTATTAATGGTAAGGATGAAGCATGTCACATTTGTATCCCTGATCTGAGTATCCTCAAGAGCACTGTGTTAGGTTTTAAAGGTTATAACTTGGGGGCAATAGTTGCACGTAGGTTGCAGAATAATAGTAGAAAGGGAAATTTATTTGGAGGAATTTGTGCAACCCGTATGGCTAATTATCTTGGTATAGCCCCATGAGAGGGGGATATGATTTTACCCCTTGTTTATTTGGATAAATAAGCTATGTTTAGTCATCATTTTCTGGAGAGGAATGAATAATTCCTCCATTATCGACTAATCTATGACAGACGCAACGTTGTCCCTGTTACTCTTCCTGCTCCTTACCTTTTTGATTATCAGGAAAAGGAAGATATGTTGTCACCAGGGAGGAAGCAGCTGAATACGAGAGGGGAGTGGAGGCAACTCGCCAACACGCTGCAGCTCAGGAGGCGGTTGCCACTGTTGGGGAACGTAGTAATTTCAAAAAAATTCCTACGCACACGCAAGATCATGGTGATGCATAGCAATGAGAGGGGAGAGTAATGTCCACGTACCCTCATAGACTGTAAGCGGAAGCGTTATGACAATGCGGTTGATGTAGTCGTACATCTTCACGATCCGACCGATCCAAGTACCGAACGTACGGCACCTCCGAGTTCAGCACACGTTCAGCTCGATGACGATCCCTGGACTCCATCCAGCAAAGTGTCAGGGATGAGTTCCGTCAGCACGACGGCGTGGTGACGATGATGATGTTCTACCAGCGTAGGGCTTCGCCTAAACTCCGCGACGATATGACCGAGGTGGAATATGGTGGAGGGGGCACCGCACACGGCTAAGGAACGATCACGTAGATCAACTTGTGTGTCTAGAGGTGCCCCCTTGCTCCCGTATATAAAGGAGCAAGGGGGAGGCCGGTCGGCCCTAGGGGGCGCGCCAAGGAGGGGGGAGTCCTCCTCCTAGTGGGAGTAGGACTCCCCTTTCCTAGTCCAACTAGGAAGGAGGAAGGGGGAAGGAAAGAGAGGGGGGAGAGGGAAAGAGGGGCCGCGCCCCCCTCCCCTTGTCCAATTCGGACTCCCCATGGGAGGGGGCGCGCCACCTCCTGGGATGCAGCCCTCTCTCTCCCCTCAGGCCCACTAAGGCCCAATACTTCCCCGGGGGGTTCCGGTAACCCCTCCGGCACTCCGGTTTTCTCCGAAATCACCCGGAACACTTCCATTGTCCGAATATGGTCGTCCAATATATCAATCTTTATGTCTCGACCTTTGGAGACACCTGTAGTACTCCTTTATAATCACCCAGTTACGTTGTGACGAATGGTAGCACCCAAAGTGTTCCTCCGGTAAACGGGAGTTGCATAATCTCATAGTTACAGGAACATGTATAAGTCATGAAGAAAGCAATAGCAATATACTAAACGATCAAGTGCTAGGCTAATGGAATGGGTCATGTCAATCACATCATTCTCCTAATGATGTGATCCCATTAATCAAATGACAACACATGTCTATGATTAGGAAACATAACCATCTTTGATTAATGAGCTAGTCAAGTAGAGGCATACTAGTGACTATATGTTTGTCTATGTATTCACACATGTATCATGTGTCCGGTTAATACAATTCTAGCATGAATAATAAACATTTATCATGATATGAGGAAATAAATAATAACTTTATTATTGCCTCTAGGGCATATTTCCTTCAGTCTCCTACTTGCAGTAGAGTCAATAATCTAGATTACACAGTAATGATTCTAACACCCATGGAGTCTTGGTGCTGATCATGTTTTGCTCGTGGAAGAGGCTTAGTCAATGGGTCTGCAACATTCAGATCCGTATGTATCTTGCAAATCTCTATGTATCCCACCTGGACTTGGTCCCGGATGGAATTGAAGCGTCTCTAGATGTGCTTGGTCCTCTTGTGAAATCTGGATTCTTTTGCCAAGGCAATTGCACCAGTATTGTCATAGAAGATCTTCATTGGTGCCGATGCACTAGGTATGACACCTAGATCGGAAATGAACTCCTTCATCCAGACTCCTTCATTTGCTGCTTCTGGAGTAGCTATGTACGCTGCTTCACATGTAGATCCCTCCACGACGCTTTGTTTAGAACTGCACCAACTTACAGCTCTACCGTTTAATAAAAACACGTATCCGGTTTGCGATTTAGAATCGTCCAGATCAGTGTCAAAGCTTGCATCGACGTAACCATTTACGACTAGCTCTTTGTCACCTCCATATACGAGAAACATATCCTTAGTCCTTTTCAGGTATTTTAGGATGTTCTTGACCGCTGTCCAGTGATCCACTCATGGATTACTTTGGTACCTTCCTGCCAAGCTTATTGCTAAGCACACGTCAGGTCTGGTACACAGCATTGCATACATGATAGAGCCTATGGCCGAAGCATAGGGAACATCTTTCATTTTCTCTCTATCTTCTGCTGTGGTCGGGCATTGAGTTTGACTCAACTTCACACCTTGTAGTAGGGGCAAGAACCCTTTCTTTTCCCGATCCATTTTGAACTTTTTCAAAACTTTATCAAGGTATGTGCTTTGTGAAACTCCAATTAAGCGTCTTGATCTATCTCTATAAATCTTGATGCCCAATATATAAGCAGCTTCACTGAGGTCTTTCATAGAAAAACTTTTATTCAAGTATCCCTTTATGCTATCCAGAAATTCTATATCATTTCCAATTAATAATATGTCATCTACATATAATATCAGAAATGCTACAGAGCTCCCACTCACTTTCTTGTAAATACAGGCTTCTCCAAAAGTTTGTATAAAACCATATGCTTTGATCACACTATCAAAGAGTTTATTCCAACTCCAAGATGCTTGCACCAGTCCATAAATGGATTGCTGTAGCTTGCACACTTTGTTAGCACCTTTTGGATCAACAAAACCTTCTGGCTGCATCATATACAACTCTTCTTCCAGAAATCCATTCAAGAATGCAGTTTTTACATCCATTTGCCAAATTTCATAATCATAAAATGCAGCAATTGCTAACATGATTCGGACAGACTTAAGCATCGCTACGGGTGAGAAAGTCTCACAATAGTCAACCCCTTGAACTTGTCGAAAACCTTTTGCAACAAGTCGAGCTTTATAGACAGTTACATTACCATCAGCGTCAGTCTTCTTCTTAAAAATCCATTTATTCTCAATGGCTTGCCGATCATCAGGCAAGTCAACCGAAGTCCATACTTTGTTCTCATACATGGATCCCATCTCAGATTTCATGGCCTCTAGCCATTTTGCGGAATCTGGGCTCATCATCGCTTCCTCATAGTTCGTAGGTTCATCATGGTCAAGTAACATGACTTCCAGAATAGGATTACCGTACCACTCTGGTGCAGATCTTACACTGGTAGACCTACGAGGTTCAGTAGAAACTTGATCTGAAGTTTCATGATCAATATCATTAGCTTCCTCACTGATTGGTGTAGTTGTCACAGGAACCGGTTCTTGTGATGAACTACTTCCCAATAAGGGAGCAGGTATAGTTACCTCATCAAGTTCTACTTTCCTCCCACTCACTTCTTTCGAGAGAAACTCCTTCTCTAGAAAGGATCCGAATTTTGCAACGAAAATCTTGCCTTCAGATATGTGATAGAAGGTGTACCCAACAGTTTCTTTTGGGTATCCTACGAAGACACATTTCTCCAATTTGGGTTCGAGCTTATCTGGTTGAAGTTTCTTCACATAAGCATCACAGCCCCAAACTTTAAGAAACGACAACTTTGGTTTCTTGCCAAACCACAGTTCATGAGGCGTCATCTCAACGGATTTTGATGGTGCCCTATTTAACGTGAATGCGGCCGTCTCTAAAGCATAACCCCAAAATGATAGCGGTAAATCAGTAAGAGACATCATAGATTGCACCATATCTAGTAAAGTACGATTACGACGTTCGGACACACCATTTCGTTGTGGTGTTCCGGGTGGCATGAGTTGCAAAACTATTCCGCATTGTTTCAAATGTAAACCAAACTCGTAACTCAAATATTCTCCTCCACGATCAGATCGTAGAAATTTTATCTTCTTGTTATGATGATTTTCCACTTCACTTTGAAATTCTTTGAACTTTTCAAATGTTTCAGACTTGTGTTTCATTAAGTAGATATACCCATATCTGCTCAAATCATCTGTGAATGTGAGAAAATAACGATACCCACCGCGAGCCTCAACATTCATTGGACCACAAATATCAGTATGTATGATTTCCAACAAATCAGTTGCTCGCTCCATAGTTCCGGAGAACGGCGTTTTAGTCATCTTGCCCATGAGGCACGGTTCGAAAGTACCAAGTGATTCATAATCAAGTGATTCCAAAAGCCCATCAGTATGGAGTTTCTTCATGCACTTTACACCGATATGACCTAAACGGCAGTGCCACAAATAAGTTGCACTATCATTATCAACTCTGCATCTTTTGGTTTCAACACTATGAATATGTGTATCACTACTATCGAGATTCAATAAAAATAGACCACTCTTCAAGGGTGCATGACCATAAAAGATATTACTCATATAAATAGAACAACCAATTATTCTCTGACTTAAATGAATAACCGTCTCGCATCAAACAAGATCCAGATATAATGTTCATGCTCAACGCTGGCACCAAATAACAATTATTTAGGTCTAAAACTAATCCCGATGGTAGATGTAGAGGTAGCGTGCCGACCGCGATCACATCGACTTTGGAACCATTTCCCACGCGCATCGTCACCTCGTCCTTAGCCAATCTTCACTTAATCCGTAGTCCCTGTTTCGAGTTGCAAATATTAGCAATAGAACTAGTATCAAATACCCAGGTACTACTGCGAGCATTAGTAAGGTACACATCAATAACATGTATATCACATATACCTTTGTTCACTTTGCCATCCTTCTTATCCGCCAAATACTTGGGGCAGTTCCGCTTCCAGTGTCCAGTCTGCTTGCAGTAGAAGCACTCAGTCTCCGGCTTAGGTCCAGACTTGGGTTTCTTCTCTTGAGCAGCAACTTGTTTGATGTTCTTCTTGAAGTTCCCCTTCTTCTACCCTTTGCCCTTTTTCTTGAAACTAGTGGTCTTGTTAACCATCAACACTTGATGCTCCTTTTTGATTTCTACCTCTGCGGCTTTTAGCATTGCGAAGAGCTCGGGAATAGTCTTGTCCATCCCTTGCATATTATAGTTCATCACGAAGCTCTTGTAGCTTGGTGGAAGTGATTGAAGAATTCTGTCAGTAACACTATCATCAGGAAGATTAGCTCCCAGTTGAATCAAGTGATTATTATACCCAGACATTTTGAGTATGTGTTCACTGATAGAACTATTCTCCTCCATCTTGCAGCTATAGAACTTATTGGAGACTTCATATCTCTCAATTCGGGCATTTGCTTGAAATATTAACTTCAACTCTTGGAACATCTCATATGCTCCATGACGTTCAAAATGTCGTTGAAGACCCGGTTCTAAGCCGTAAATCATGGCACACTGAACTATCGCATAGTCATCAGCTTTGCTCTGCCAGACGTTCTTAACTTTGTGAGTTGCATCAGCAGCAGGCCTGGCACCCAGCGATGCTTCCAGGACGTAATTCTTCTGTGCAGCAATGAGGATAATCCTCAGGTTATGGACCCAGTCCGTGTAATTGCTACCATCATCTTTCAACTTTGCTTTCTCAAGGAACGCATTAAAATTCAACGGAACAACAGCACGAGCCATCTATCTACAACAAACATAGACAAGCAATATACTATCAGGTACTAAGTTCATGATAAATTTAAGTTCAATTAATCATATTACTTAAGAACCCCCACTTAGATAGACATCCCTCTAATCTTCTAAGTGATTACGTGATCCATATCAACTACACCATGTCCGATCGTCACGTGAGATGGAGTAGTTTCAACGGTGAACATCAATATGTTGATCATATCTACTATATGATTCACGCTCGACCTTTCGGTCTCCGTGTTCCGAGGCCATATCTGTTATATGCTAGGCTCGTCAAGTTTACCTGAGTATTCCGCGTGTGCAACTGTTTTGCACCCGTTGTATTTGAATGTAGAGCCTATCACACCCGATCATCACGTGGTGTCTCAGCACGAAGAACTTTCGCAACGGTGCATACTCAGGGAGAACACTTCTTGATAATTTAGTTAGAGATCATATTAAAATGCTACCATCAATCAAAGCAAGATAAGATGCATAAAGGATAAACATCACATGCAATCAATATAAGTGATATGATATGGCCATCATCATCTTGTGCTTGTGATCTCCATCTTCGAAGCACCATCGTGATCACCATCGTCACCGGTGCGACACCTTGATCTCCATCATAACATCGTTGTCGTTACGCCATCTATTTCTTCTACGACTATCGCTACCGTTTAGTGATAAAGTAAAGCAATTATAGGGTGTTTGCATTTCATACAATAAAGCGACAACCATATGGCTCCTGCCAGTTGCCGATAACTTCGGTTACAAAACATGATCATCTCATACAATAAAATATAGCATCATGTCTTGACCATATCACATCACAACATGCCCTGCAAAAACAAGTTAGATGTCCTCTAATCTGTTGTTGCAAATTTTATGTGGCTGCTACGGGCTTTAGCAAGAACCGTTCTTACCTACACATCAAAACCACAACGATAGTTCGTCAAGTTAATGCTGTTTTAACCTTCGCAAGGACCGGGCGTAGCCACACTCGATTCAGCTAAAGTGAGAGAGACAGACACCCGCCAGTCACCTTTAAGCACGAGTGCTCGTAATGGTGAAACCAGTCTCGCGTAAGCGTACGCGTAATGTCGGTCCGGGCCGCTTCATCTCACAATACCGCTGAGCCAAAGTATGACATGCTGGTAAGCAGTATGACTTATATCGCCCACAACTCACTTGTGTTCTACTCGTGCATATGACATCTACGCATAAAACCTAGCTCGGATGCCACTGTTTGGGGAACGTAGTAATTTCAAAAAAATTCCTACGCACACGCAAGATCATGGTGATGCATAGCAACGAGAGGGGAGAGTAATGTCCACGTACCCTCGTAGACCGTAAGCGGAAGCGTTATGACAACGCGGTTGATGTAGTCGTACGTCTTCACGATCCGACCGATCCAAGTACCGAACGTACGGCACCTCCGAGTTCAGCACACATTCAGCTCGATGACGATCCCCGGACTCCGATCCAGCAAAGTGTCGGGGATGAGTTCCGTCAGCACAACGGCGTGGTGACGATGATGATGTTCTACCGGCGCAGGGCTTCGCCTAAACTCCGCGATGATATGACCGAGGTGGAATATGGTGGAGGGGGGCACCGCACACGGCTAAGGAACAATCACGTAGATCAACTTGTGTGTCTAGAGGTGCCCCCTGCCCCCGTATATAAAGGAGCAAGGGGGGAGGCCGGCCGGCCCTAGGGGGCGCGCCAAGGAGGGGGGAGTCCTCCTCCTAGTGGGAGTAGGACTCCCCTTTCCTAGTCGAACTAGGAAGGAGGAAGGGGGAAGGAAAGAGAGGGAGAGGGAGAGGGAAAGAGGGGCCGCGCCCCCCTCCCCTTGGTCCAATTCGGACTCCCCATGGGAGGGGGCGCGCCACCTCCTGGGCTGCAGCCCTCTCTCTCCCCTCAGGCCCACTAAGGCCCAATACTTCCCCGGGGGGTTCCGGTAACCCCTCCGGCACTCTGGTTTTCTCCGAAATCACCCGGAACACTTCCGGTGTCCGAATATGGTCGTCCAATATATCAATCTTTATGTCTCAACCATTTCGAGACTCCTCGTCATGTCCAGGATCACATCCGGGACTCCGAACAACCTTCGATACATCAAAACTTATAAACTCATAATAAAACTGTCATCGTAACGTTAAGCGTGCGGACCCTACGGGTTCAAGAACTATGTAGACATGACCTAGAACTATTCTCGGTCAATAACCAATAGCGGAACCTAGATGCTCATATTGGCTCCTACATATTCTACAAAGATCTTTATCGGTCAAACTGCATAACAACATACGTTGTTCCCTTTGTCATCGGTATGTTACTTGCCCGAGATTCGATCGTCGGTATCCAATACCTAGTTCAATCTCGTTACTGGCAAGTCTCTTTACTCGTTACGTAATGCATCATTCCGTAACTAACTCATTAGCTACATTGCTTGCAAGGCTTATAGTGATGTGCATTACCGAGAGGGCCCAGAGATACCTCTCCGACAATCGAAGTGACAAAACCTAATCTCGAAATACGCCAACCCAACATGTACCTTTGGAGACACCTGTAGTACTCCTTTATAATCACCCAGTTACGTTGTGACATTTGGTAGCACCCAAAGTGTTCCTCCGGTAAACGGGAGTTGCATAATCTCATAGTTACAGGAACATGTATAAGTCATGAAGAAAGCAATAACAATATACTAAACGATCAAGTGCTAGGCTAATGGAATGGGTCATGTCAATCACATCATTATCCTAATGATGTGATCCCGTTAATCAAATGACAACACATGTCTATGGTTAGGAAACATATCCATCTTTGATTAATGAGCTAGTCAAGTAGAGGCATACTAGTGACTATATGTTTGTCTATGTATTCACACGTGTATCATGTTTCCGGTTAATACAATTCTAGCATGAATAATAAACATTTATCATGATATGAGGAAATAAATAATAACTTTATTATTGCCTCTAGGGCATATTTCCTTTAGCCACTGCATCTCAGTACAACCCCGGTTTCACTTATGGATATCAGCCAGGCGATCCCTGGTATTAGACCAACTTAGGCCAAAAGCCTAAGCTTGGGGGAGTACGTATTTCTCACCGACTTTACATTCATGGTCACACACTAGTTGTCGATGCTCATACTCTTTCATTGTATTATCCATGTTAGTTTAAATTTATTTTCTAGTTTTCTTCTTGTGTGTTTGATAAACTTTGAGAAAAAACAAAAAAAATAGTTAGTTTAATTTCCATGCTTGTGGTAGAATTTAAAATGAAAACCCAAAAAGATTTATAGTTCTTCTTTTACTTGTTGGGAGTTTTCCCGTGTAAACAATTTTATTTTCTTTCCTTTCCTTTGGGGGTCTAGAAGACCATATTGAAGATGCTTAGTGGCTCTCATATGCATGATTGTTTATTTAATCTAGAGCCCATATTATTTGTCTTCTCTTTTGAGTTGAATGCTTGCAGATTCCAGCTTAGTCCAATGCACGTACACTCCTATTATTATACACATCGTTCGGTCGTGCAAGTGAAAGGCAATAATGACGATATATGATGGACTTATTGGGATGAGAAAAGATGGTATGAACTCGACCTCTTGTTTTTGTAAATATGATGAGTTCATCATTTCTGAGTCAGCTTATTATGAAGTAAACATATTTGCAATGACATCTAGAGATTATAGTTGCTTGTGCCATGCTTGATTAGCTATGAGTTATAATGGTGTACCTTGCGTGCAAACATGCTATTAGAATGATTGTGATGTGATATGATGGGATGGTATCCTCCTTTGAATGAATTGAGTGACTCGACTTGGCACATGTTAATGCATTTAGTTGAATCAAATCAACATAGCCTTCACGATATTTATGTTCATGGTGGATTATATCCTACTCATGTTTGTACTTGGTGTGAATTAGTTTTAATGCATGTTTATTACTGGTGTCGCTCTCTCAGTTGGTCGCTTCCCAGTCTTTTGCTAGCCTTCACCTGTACTAAGCGGGAATACTGCTTGTGCATCCAAACTCCTTAAACCCCAAAGTAGTTCCATATGAGTCCACTATACCTTCCTATATACAGTATTTACCTGCCGTTCCAAGTAAATTTGTATGTGCCAAACTCTAAACCTTCAAATGAAATTTTGTTTTTTATGCTCTAGCCGCTCATGTTTCCACTAGGGCTGCCTATATCTTCCATGCTAGGTGGGTTATTCTCAGAGGAGTGGACTCCGCTCCTCATTCACGAGAAAGGGCTGGTAACCAGGATGCCCAGTCCCATGATCCAAAAAGATCAAAGCAAATCAAAATAATTAAACAAAGCTCCCCCAGGGTTGTTGTTAGTTGGAGGCACTCGTTGTTTCGAGCAAGCCATGGATTGATGCTTGTTGGTGGTTGGGGGAGTATAAACCTTTACCATTCTGCGTGGAACTGCCTATAATGCATGTAGTATGGAAGATACATCCATCTCATAGTTGTTGCATTGACAGCGAAAGTATGCCACTCAAAATGTTATTCAATCTCTATTTTAAAATCGAGCTTTGGCACCTCTACAAATCTCTGCTTCCCTCTATGAAGGGCCTATCTATTTACTTTTATGTTGAGTCATCACCTTCTTATTAAAAAGCACCCACTGGAGAGCACACTGTCATTTGCGTTCATTATTATTTGTTTATATTGTGTATGACTTGATTGGATCTCTTTTACCATCAATTACAATGTTTAGTCAGTCCTTGATCTTTAAAGGTGCTCTCCATTTATGTTTTGCGGTCTCAGAAAGGGCTAGCGAGATACCATTTTGTTATATCATGTTATGATTGTTTTGTGAAAGTGTTGTCATCCGAGTTTTATTATTATGGCTCACTAGCTGATTATGCTATTGATATGAGTAATTGTGAGACCTAAGTGTTATTTGAGTATGGTTAGTTCATAATATTTGCTGAAACTTGAATGCTGGCTTTTCATGTTTACAACAACAAGAGCAAACAAAGTTTGTAAAAGTTTTTCTTCATCACTTTCAGTTTATCAACTGAATTGCTCGAGGACAAGCAAAGGTTTAAGCTTGGGGGAGTTGATACATCTCCAACATATCTACTTTTCCAAACACTTTTGCCCTTGTTTTGCACTCTAACTTGCATGATTTGAATGAAACTAACCCGGACTGACGCTGTTTTCAGCAGAACTGCCATGATGTTGTTTTATGTGTAGAAAAGAAAAGTTCTCGGAATGTCCTGAAAATCCACGGAGGCACTTTTTGGAATTAATAAGAATTCCTGGGCGAAAGAAATACACCAGGGGGCCAGGGCCTGCCCACGAGACAGGGGGGCGCGCCCCGCCCTGTAGGGCGCGCCCCCTATCTCGTGGGCCCCCTGGACCTCCACCGACCTCAACTCCAACTCCATATATTCCGTCACGCGGAGAAAAAAATCAGAGAGAAGTTTCATTGCGTTTTACGACATGGAGCCGCCGCCAAGCCCTAATCTCTCTTGGGAGGGTTGATCTGGAGTCCGTTCGGGGCTCCGGAGAGGGGGATTCGTCACCGTCGTCATCATCAACCATCCTCCATCACCAATTTCATGATGCTCATCGCCGTGCATGAGTAATTCCATCGTAGACTTGCTGGACGGTGATGGGTTGGATGAGATATACCATGTAATCAAGTTAGTTTTGTTAGGGTTTGATCCCTAGTATCCACTATGTTCTGAGATTGATGTTGCTATGACTTTGCTATGCTTAATGCTTGTCACTAGGGCCCGAGTGCCATGATTTCAGATCTGAAGCTATTATGTTTTCATGAATATATGTGTGTTCTTGATCCTATCTTGCAAGTCTATAGTCACCTATTATGTGTTATGATCCGACAACCCCGAAGTGACAATAATCGGGATACTTCTCGGTGATGACCGTAGTTTGAGGAGTTCATGTATTCACCATGTGTTAATGCTTTGGTCCGGTTCTCTATTAAAAGGAGGCCTTAATATCCATTAGTTTCCACTAGGACCCCGCTGCCACGGGAGGGCAGGACAAAAGATGCCATGCAAGTTCTTTTCCATAAGCACGTATGACTATTTACGAAATACATGCCTACATTACATTGATGAATTGGAGCTAGTTCTGTGTCACCCTATGTTATAGCTATTACATGAGGAATCGCATCCAGCTTAATTATCCATCACTGATCCATTTCCTATGAGCTTTTCACATATTGTTCTTTGCTCATTTACTTTTCCGTTGCTACTGTTACAATCACTACAAAACACCAAAAATATTTCTATTACTATCTTTACCTTTTATCACCATTACCATTACTATCATACTACTTTGCTACTAAATAGCTTGCTGCAAATACTAAGTTATCCAGGTGTGGTTGAATTGACAACTCAACTGCTAATACTCAAGAATATTCTTTGGCTCCCCTTGTGTCGAATAAATAAATTTGGGTTGAATACTCTACCCTCGAAAGCTGTTGCGATCCCCTATACTTGTGGGTCATCATGGAGTAATAGTAGTAGATGCAGGCAGGAGACAACCTACTTGTCATGGACGTGATGCCTATAATCATGATCACTGCCTTAAATATCGTCATAACTATGTGCTTTTGTGTCAATTGCTCAGCAGTAATTTGTTTACCCACCGTATGTTTTATTCAAGATAGAAGCCTCTAGTGAAACCTATGGCCCTCGGGTCTATTTTCCATCATATATTTTCAGATCTATAAAACCAAAAAACCAAAAGTACCTTGCAATTTATTTGTTTTACCTCTATCAGATCTCATCCTTGCAATTGACCATAGAGGGATTGACAACGCCTTTATCGCGTTGGGTGCAAGTGTTTGATTGTTTGTGCAGGTGCATATATTAGAGACTTGCTTGTACCTCCTCCTTGATTGATACCTTGGTTCTCAACCGAGGGAAATACGTTTATCTACTCTACTACATCACCCTTTCCTCTTCAAGGGAAAAACTAATGCAAGCTCAAGAAGTAGCAGGAGGAACTTCTGGCGCCATTACCGGGGAGGTTCTACACCAAGCCTACCAAGTACCTACTGCTACGTCTTGAGCTTGCGTTGGTTTTCCTTGAAGAGGAAAGGGTGATGCAGCAATAGTAGCGTAAGTATTTCCCTCAGTTTTTGAGAACCAAGGTATCAATCCAGTAGGAGGCTCCTCACAAGTCCCACGCACCTACACAAACAAACAAGAACTCGCAACCAACGCAATAAAGGGGTTGTCAATCCCATCACGGCCACTTGCGGAAGTGAGATCTGATAGAGATAATATGATAAGATAAATATATTTTTGATATTTTATGATATAGATTGGAAAAGTAAAGATGCAAATAAAAGTAGATTGAAATCTTATATGATAAGAGATAGACCCGGGGCGCCATAGGTTTCACTAGTGGCTTCTCTCAAGCAAGATAGCATAATTATTACAGTGGGTGAACAAATTATTGTCGAGCAATTGATAGAAAAGCGCATAGTTATGAGATTATTTAGGCATGATCATGTATATAGGCATCACGTCCGTAACAACTAGACTGACTCCTGCCTGCATCTACTACTATTACTCCACACATCGACCGCTATCCAGCATGCATGTAGAGTATTAAGTTCATGAAGAACAGAGTAACGCATTAAGAAAGATGACATGATGTAGAGGGATAAACTCATGCAATATGATATAAATCCCATATTTTTATCCTCGATGGCAACAATACAATACGTGCCTTGCTGCCCATGCTGTCACTGGGAAAGGACACCGCAAGATTGAACCCAAAGCTAAGCACTTCTCCCATTGCAAGAAAGATCAATCTAGTAGGCCAAACCAAACTGATAATTCGAAGAGACTTGCAAAGATAACTTAATCACACATAAAAGAATTCAGAGGATATTCAAATATTTCTCATAGATAAACTTGATCATAAACCCACAATTCATCGGATCTCAACAAACACACCGCAAAAAGAGTTACATCGAATAGATCTCCAAGATGATCAAGGAGAACTTTGTATTGAGAATCAAAGAGAGAGAAGAAGCCATCTAGCTAATAACTATGGACCCGAAGGTCTGTGGTAAACTACTCACAACTCATCGGAGAGGCCTTGGAGATGATGTAGAGGCCCTCCGTGATCGATTCCCCCTCCGGCGAAGTGCCGACGAAGGCTCCAAGATGGGATCTCATGGATACAGAAGGTTATGGTGGTGGAAATAGTTTTTCGTGGTCGCTTCTGATGTTTTAGGGGTACATGGGTATATGTAGGAGGAAGAAGTAGGTCGGTGGACGCTCGAGGAGCCCACGAGGGTGGGGGGCGCGCCCACCTGTAGGGGGCGCGACGGGCACCCTCGTGGCCGCCTCACTTCTTTCTTGACTTCCATTCCAAGTCCTCTCTATCACATTTGTTCCAAAAAGATCGCTCCCGAAGGTTTCATTCCGTTTGGACTCCGTTTGATATTCCTTTTCTTCGAAACACTGAAATAGGCAAAAAAACAGCAATTCGGACTAGGCCTCCGGTTAGTAGGTTAGTCCCAAAAATGATATAAAAGTGTAAAGTAAAGCCCACAAACATCCAAAACGTGTAATATAATAGCATGGAACAATCAAAAATTATAGATACGTTGGAGACGTATCACCTATCATAAACTCTCATCTCTTGTATTACATTATTTGCCATTTTTCTCTCGTTTTCCTCTCCCACACTTCTAAAACGTTTTTAGAAAATACAAAATTTTTTGCCTTTTTATTCGCCCTTCTTTGTTCGTCTTTTCGTTTGCCTTTTATTTTTCTTATGTGCTAGATTGCTTGGTTTGTCATGATGACTCAAGAGAATACCAAGTTGTGTGACTTTTTCAACACTAATAATAATGGTTTTATTAGTACTCCGATTGCTCCTTCCACTAGTGTGGAATCTTATGAAACTAATGCCACTTTGTTGAATCTTGTTATGAAAGAAAAAAATTCCGGTCTTCCTAGTGATGATGCTGCATCCCATCTAAATAATTTTGTCGAATTGTGTGATATGCAAAAGAAAAAAGATGTGGATAGTGATATTGTTAAATTGAAGCTAAAATTTGGTTTTCATCTTTGCCTAAAAATAGTATTGATTCATGAATAAGTGTAAAGATGCTTCTATTTCCAAGTATTTTCCTCCCGCTAAGCTCATCTCCCTTAGGAACGATATAATGAATTTTAAGCAACTTGATCATGAACATGTTGCACAATCTTTGGGGAGGATTAAATTGATGATAAAAAATTCCCTACTCATGGTTTTAGTTTGTGGATGATTATACAAAAAAATTATGCAGGATTGAATTTTGCATCTAGAAATCTTTTGGATTATGTAGCGGGTGGTACTTTTATGGAAATTATATTAGGAGAAACTACTAAACTCCTAGATAATATTATGGCAAATTACTCTCAATGCCATATTGAAAGATCTTCCACTAGTATAAAAGTGCATGTGATTGAAGAAATTAATACTTTGAGTGGAAAGATGGATGAACTTATGAAATTGATTGCTAGTAATAGTGATCCTATTGATCCTAATGATATGTCTTTGTCCACTTTGATTGAGAATAATAATGAATCTATGGATGTGAATTTTGTTGGTAGGAACAATTTTGGTAATAACGCTTATAGAGGTAATTTTAATCCTAGCCCGTTTCTTAGTAATTCCTCTAATAATTATGCTAATTCCTACAACAATTCTTATGGAAATTATAATAAGATACCCTCTGATCTTGAGAATAATATTAAAGATTTTATAAATTCTCAAAAGATTTTCAATGTTATGGTAGAAGAAAAATTGCTTAAGATTGATGATTTGGCTAGAAACATTGATAAGGTTTCTCTTGAGATTGATTCTTTGAAGATAAGATGTATGCCACCCAAGCATGATATTAATGAATCTTAGAAAGCTATTATAATTTCTATGAATGAATGTAAAGAAAGAACCGCTAGGATGCACGCTAAGTGAGAGTGGTTTGTAAAGCGTGTTCTTCTATTTCTTGTGATAATAATGATGAAGATCTTAAAGTGATTGGTGTGTGTCCTATTTATTATTATTATTTTAAGACAAATCTTTGTAAATATGGGACACGAGATGAGTCAACTTTAGCTTGAAGGAATCCCAATGATTTGGAGTTTAAAGATCTTAATGAAAATTTTGACAAAAGTGAGATTGGAGAGGTCAAAAATTTAAGTAGCGATGAGCCCACTCTTTTGGATTTCAAGGACTTTAATTATGATTGTTGTTATTTGATAGATTGTATTTCCTTGTTGCAATCCATGCTTAATTCACCTCATGCTTATAATCAAAATAAAGCTTTTACTAAACATATTGTTAATGCTATGATGAAATCTTTTGAAGAAAAACTTGAGTTGGAAGTTTCTATCCCTAGAAAGCTTTATAATGAGTGGGAACCTACTATTAAGATTAGAAACAAAATTATGAGTGCCATGCTTTTGTGTGATTTGGGTGCTAGTGTTTCCACTATTCCGAAAACTCTATGTGATGTGCTAGGTTTCCATAAAGTTGATGATTATTCTTTGAACTTGCATCTAGCAGATTCCACTATTAATAAACCTATGGGAAGGATTAATGATGTTCTTATTGTTGCAAATAGGAATTATGTGCCTGTAGATTTTATTGTTCTTGATATAGATTGCAATCCTACATGTCCTATTATTCTTGGTAGACATTTCCTTAGAACGATTGGTGCAATTATTGATACGAAAGAAGGAAACATTGTATTTCAATTTCCGTTAAGGAAGGGCATGGAACACTTTCCAAGAAATAAAATTAAGTTGAAATATGAATCTATTATGAGGGCCACTTATGGATTAAATACCAAATATGACAACACCTAGATATATTGCATTATGCCAAGCTAGGGGCATTAAACAATAGCGCTTGTTGGGAGGCAACCCAATTTTATTTTTGTTTTTTTACTTTTTTGCTCTTGTATTCCAATAAATACATCATCTAGCCTCTGGTTAGATGTGTTTTTATGTTTCATTTAGTGTTTGATCCAAGTAAGACCATTGGGATGATCTATGGTGATAGTTGATTTGATTTTGCTGAAAAACAGAAACTTCTTCGTCTAGTAGCAGAATTTTGATAAGTCACATGAGCGTGATCTGGTTCTGAATATTTTACACAAGATTGATATGCAAATTTCCTAGGTTTTCCTTAATTTCAGAATTTTTGGAGTTACAGAAGTATACGAAGTTTCCTTATTGCTATATATTGTTCTGTTTTAGATAGATTCTATTTTTATGTGTTGTTTGCTTATTTGATGAATCTATGGGTAGTATCGGGGGGTATGAACCATGGAGAATTTGGAATACAGTAGATCTAACACCATTATAAATTTAGAATGAGTTCACAATAGTATCTAAGTGGTGATTTTCTTTTCTTACACTAATGGATCTTACGAGTTTTCTGTTGAGTTTTGTGTTGTGAAGTATTCAAGTTTTGGGTAAAGACTTGATGGACTATGGAATAAGGAGTGGCAAGAGCCTAAGCTTGGGGATGTCCAAGGCACCCCAAGGTAATATTCGAGGAAACCAAGCATCTAAGCTTGAGGATGCCCCGGATGGCATCCCCTCTTTCATCTTCAATTCATCGGTAAATTTACTTGAGGCTATATTTTTATTCACCACATGATATGCATTTTTCTATGAGCGTCTTGTATGATATGAGTCTTTGCTTTATTTTATTTTTAGTTTGCCACAATCATCCTTGTTGTACACACCTTTTTTAGAGGGACACACATTAATCGTGAATTTATTAGAATACTATATGTGCTTCACTTATATCCTTTGAGCTAGGCAGTTTGCTCTAGTGCTTCACTTATATCTTTTTAGAGCTCGGCAGTGGTTTTATTTTATAGAAATTGATGAACTCTCATGCTTCACTAATATCTTTTTAGAGCATGGCGGTGGTTTTATTTTATAGAAATTGATGAACTCTCATGCTTCACTTATATTATTTTGAGAGTCTTAAACAACATGGTAATTTGCTTAGGTTATGAATTTAGTCCTAATATGATGGGCATCCAAGAGGGATATAATAAAAACTTTCATATAAAGAGCATTGAATATATGAGAAGTTTGATTCCTTGCATTTGTTTTGAGATATAAAGATGGTGATATTAGAGTCATGCTAGTGAGTAATTGTGGATTTATAGAAATACTTGTGTTAAAGTTTGTGATTCCCGTAGCATGCACGTATGGTGAACTGTTATGTGATGAAGTCAGAGCATGATTTATTTTTTGATTGTCATGCTTTGTGTGGAGGTCGGGAGCGCGTGATGGTTAACTCCTACCAACCTCTCCCCTAGGAGCATGCATATAGTACTTTGTTTTGATGGCTAATAAACTTTTGCAATAAGTATGTGAGTTTTTTTATGACTAATGTTGAGTCCATGGATTATACACACTCTCACCCTTCCACCATCGCTAGCCTTCTAGGACCACACAACTTTCGTGGGTGCATTAAACCTACCATAGACCTTCCTCAAAACAGCCACCATACCTACCAATTATGGCATTTCCATAGCCATTCCGAGATATATTGCCATGCAATTTCCACCGTTCTGTTTATTACGACACACACCATCATTGTCATATTATTCTCATATGCATGAGGCATTCATATAGAGTCATATCTTTGTTCTAGTATTGAGTTATAATTCTTGAGTTGTAAGTAAGTAAAAGTGTGATGATCATCATTCACTACTAGAATCAGCTTATTTGCCATCTGCCATGGCAGACGGCAAAGGCACCAAAAGCGGATGGCAAAGCCCTTTGCCATCCACCACAGACGGAAAACCTACCCGGCAAAGGAAGCGATGGTAAACAACTTCTTTGCATTTTGCTTTCTAACAGCGAACAACAAAGAATAGACGTTAGCCCTGTTAGGTGGCTAACGGGAGGCTTTGCCATCCGTCGGCTGGCGGCAAAGAACTGGTTCGTCAGCACACACGTCAGCTTCTTGACATCAGCAGACACATTGTGCGGCCTGTGTGACCGTCAAGGCGGGGGCTCCTGAGGCGTCAGCCGCCCGTATGTCTCCCGACGTGCAATTAAGGCCGTCGTTACTCCGGTGGGTCGCCGCCCACCTACTTCGCCGCCCATCCGCCTATATAGGCCCGTATCGGCCTCCCTCCTCCATCCCTCCTCCACCCTGATGCCCTTCCCTCTCTCGGCGGCGACCATGGCATCCGGCGGCAGTGGCGGTCCTTTGAGGGGTGGCTCGTGGCCGTTGAGCCTTGGGACACCACAGACCGACAAGCTCATTGGCCTCGGGCTAATCGTGCCGCTGGGCTGCCGTCTGTCGCACGAGTTCCATGCACCACCGACGGCTACCCGACGAGGGGGCCTGGCGTGACACCGGACGAGCTCCGCCGCCACTGAGGCGGCCATTGGAACATCGCCGACTGCCACCGCTTTTGGGACGGCAAGGATTATTGGGCGGTCATCGGCGAGCACCGGCGGGAGGCGGGTGGCTCCTCTTATGTCCCGCATCGTGACAGCCGCTCCCGCTGTCGCCCTCCGACCGTCGCATCACCCCGCCGTCAGGCACCCATGGTCGCCTGACCCTCCGCCCCTCCCGCTGTCGAGATCCTGCTGGATCTAGCCGCACTACGTGAGGGGAACCCCGACGACAGCCCCGGCTACCACCTCGCCTTACGGGCGTCACATGCAGAGGTGGCGGCGGCCGCTGCGGACGCGGGGGCGAGGGAGGCTGCTGATCTACAGGCGGCATTAGACGCGGTGGCGGCTATGAAAGTGGCGGACACGGCTGCGGGGGAGCATGACGACGATGTCGACTGGGAGGTCGCCGGCAAGAGCAGTGACGATGACGGTGATGAGGGGAGTGCGGGCAAGGTCGTGAACCTCGCCGACTCTGATAACGAGTAGCTAGATTAAGAATATGTTTGAATGAAATGTAATATATATGAATCGTACGTAATATACATGAATTGTTTGTCGGTTTGTCGTAAATTTCACCGGAGGGGGCTCATCAGAGTGGGAAGGCCAGAGAGGCGGGCCGGGCGTCAGGGGGGAGGGGCATGCAGGAGCGCGGGGGGGGGGGGTGCGTGGCGGCAAGTGATGTGGGGCTAGGGGCGATGGCGGGGTGCAGTCGGAGGCGGACAAGAAGAAACCCTAGAGTGAGAGAGATAAGTGAGAGATGAGGAGGGATGGGCCATTAGGGCCATTAGGTAGAATGCCTTTGCCGTCAGCTAGCGGACGTCAAAGAGGTGAGTGAGGTCCAGTGGAGGGCAGCCTAATGCAACGGCCCACCCCTACCTCTTTTCTATCCGCCAGCGGACGACAAAGAAACTGGCTGACGACAAATAGAGTCTTTGTCGTCAGCTAGTTCGTTGTCGTCCGCTTTCTGATTGCTGACGGGAAAGAACACCTTGGTCGTCAGCTAGCTGACGGCAAAGAAACGGCTGACGACAAATAGTCTGATTCCAATAGTGATTATTAGAGCATTGTCCCATGCGAGTAAAGGATGATGGATGCTATGATTCCCTCACAAGTTGGGATGAGTCTCCGGACTTTAAAGAGAGAAAAAAAGAGGCCAAAGAAGCCCAAATAAAAAAAGAAGCCAAAGAAGCCCAAACAAAAAAAGAAAAGAAAAGAAAATGAGAGAAAAAGAGAGAAGGGACAATGTTACTATCCTTTTTCCACACTTGTGCTTCAAAGTAGCACCATATTCTTCATGATAGAGAGTCTTCTATTTTGTCACTTCCATATATTAGTGGGAATTTTTCATTATAGAACCTGGCTTGTATATTCCAATGATGGGATTCCTCAAATTGCCCTAGGCCTTCATGAGCAAGCAAGTTGGATGCACACCCACTGTCGGTGTCAAAACCGGCGGATCTCGGGTAGGGGGTCCCGAACTGTGCGTCTAGGCGGATGGTAATAGGAGACAAGGGACACGATGTTTTTACTCAGGTTCGGGCCCTCTCGATGGAGGTAAAACCCTACTCCTGCTTGATTAATATTGATGATATGGGTAGTACAAGAGTTGATCTACCACGAGATCAGAGAGGCTAAACCCTAGAAGCTAGCCTATGGTATGATTGTTGTTCGTCCTGCGGACTAAAACCCTCCGGTTTATATAGACACTGGAGAGGGCTAGGGTTACATAGAGTCGGTTACAATGGGAGGAGATCTACATATCTTATCGCCAAGCTTGCCTTCCACGCCAAGGAAAGTCCTATCCGGACACGGGACGAAGTTTTCAATCTTGTATCTTCATAGTCCGGGAGTCCGGCCAAAGGTCATAGTCCGGCCATCCGGACACCCCCTAATCCAGGACTCCCTCAGTAGCCCTGAACCAGGCTTCAATGACGATGAGTCCGACGCGCAAATTGTCTTCGGCATTGCAAGGCGGCTTCCTCCTCTGAATACTTCATAGAAGATGTTGAACACAAGGATAGTGTCCGGCTCTGCAAAATAGTTTCCACATACCACCATAGAGAGAATAATATTCACACAAATCTAATCTGCTGACGTATTCCGTAGTGTGACATCATGCCACAGCCAAGCCTTTATTCGAATCGTTTTACTGTCCCACCTCAGTGTGTTTAGCGAGGCAGTTTCCTTGGCACGTCTTTTCAAAGCAGAGATCGTGTCCCCTTATTCTGGGATTCTCATCAATACGGGCGTGGGTAACCCAACCGTGCCAGGGGTATGACTTCTTAATTGAAAGTGAATCCCAGACGGTCACGGGGAGGGCTCTTGGTATTCAACCCCTTTTATAAAGAGACCAAGGCTCGACTTCTTTCTTTCAATCCCATCAAATTTGCCTCTCGCCTTGAGTTCCAACACTCAAAGCTCCAGATTCAGGCGCTTCGGACCTTCGATGATGTCCGGCTCCGACCTCCAAGGCCGGTGGATGCCTTCCTCCGTTACGAAAGAATACGTGCGAAAGCTGAGAGATACTAGGTATCTAACTGGCGAAATCTCGCATAGGTTGCCTGCTCCAGGGCAGGCTATCCCCACTCCCTAGCCCGGTGAGAGCGTGGTGTTCACATATCACTTCCTTCGAGGGCTTGGCTTCCTGATTGATCCCTTCGTGAGGGGGCTCGTGTTTGATTACGGGCTGGAATTTCACGACTTAGCTCCGGAGTCCATCCTCCAAATCTCATTGTTCATTGTCGTGTGTGAGGCCTTCCTCCATATTACTCCTCACTTCGGACTGTGGCTTAAGACCTTCAAGGTAGAACCGAAGATAATTGAGGGGCAGCACGCGGAGTGCGGAGGTGCTCTTATAAGCCAGATTGTCGACGCTTCGTGGCCCGAGGGCTCTTTCCAAGAGGAGTTCGGCTTATGGCAATGAGAGTGGTTTTACATCACAGCTCCTAGGGGCACCACATGGGCAGTGCTACCTGCTTTTCGCTCGGGTCCCCCACCACGGCTAGCGTCATGGGTCAATAAAGGGCTTAACTGGGGGCCGTCCAAGGACGTGCCCTTGCTGCAGGGCCGCATTCGAGATCTCCTAGAGAGAGATATCAATTTGGCTGTAGTGGCGCAGGTTATGCTGATTCGCCGCATACTGCCCTGCAAACGTCGCCCCCTCCGCCTGTGGGAATTTAATCCGGAGGGACCGCGAGTCCTCCAACATTTTATGGGCACAACGCCCATGGAGATGTATAAATTGTTCTTCGGATCACACGCAATGTGTTCGGACTCGTCCGAGGACGCAGGTCTGAGCTGCAATCGCCCAGACACTCAAGTAAGTAGCCCTATACCCGGACACGCTACCCGTATGTTGTCTTAAAATTGCCCTTTTAAAAGAGCTATCCTTTGAACAGGAGTGGATAGCGAAAGCAAAGCTTATCAGGTGTCCGGCCCCCCTCCCTGAGACTACGCCGGATCCCGTATTGACCAAGATGCTGGAGATTGCGCCTTTGGAAGAAGGCGAAGAGGGGAACCAAGAAGCTACCGCCTCCGTGAAGGAGGCTGTCAGGAAAGGAGGAATCGAGAATTCCCCTAACTAGGGAAAGAAAAGGACCGCCTTTGAAGACCCGGAGGCGATGGCCTTAAAGCGGGGGAAGAAATCTTCATCAGAGGGTCCGGCGCCGGAGAGTGCCCCGGCCGCATTGTACCCCCAAGGGGATCAGCTCTCCACCGAGCCGTAAGTAAAGAGAGGGGTTTTAAAATGAGTGACATCCCTGTTTTATTTCTGAGGAAGATAACCGAAATTTTACCTTGCAGTTCGGATCTCAACCCTTCTCAGCAGAGCTCATCTTCAGGGGATTTTCATCCGGAGATGATGGAGAGCGAAACGCCTCCCCCAGCTGTACCGTCTTGCGAGGCGGGCGACCCCGAGGTGTTGTCTCGGAGGGTTTCTCCAAATCCGGACCTCGAAAAAGGTCTTTGGACTAGTCCGGCACCTTCCGGTGCACGGTCGGTGGAGCTGAAGGATCTGCTCGGGCGAGCGTCTATCTCAGAAGAACACCATGTGTTGATGAACATGGTGATTAGAAGGATTTTATCCACGGAAAGCGGATCGTACGAGGCCGCCAGGAGTTTACTGACAGGTTTTGAGGTACGCAAAATGATGTACCTTTTGACAGAGCCGCATATACAAAATGCGCCCTGTATAGATAGTAGCCCCTGAGACTCTGTGTGTTGTCAAAAATGACGGTGCACACAGGATCATAATCCCAGGTATAATATGTCGCCTTTCCTATGTAGGTGGCGAGGTGTTTGGTGGCTAGCCGGACCGATGAATTTGCGGAGCTAAGGCGGCAACTTCACGTGGCAGATGCCGACATCGCGCTTGTAAATGAGCGGCTGGACGAGGCACAAGGTATGTAATGTCTCCGAAGACATCTGGTAAGAGGAGCTTGATGCTCGTACCTTATAACATGTGTGCTTAATGCAGATGGTGCCACTGCCGTGGAGAACCTTCGGGCGGAACTTGCCCGAACCAAGGAGCAAGCCAGGAAAAGCGATGCAGCTGCCTTAAAGGCGGCCGAAGAGCTAAGAGCCGAACAGGCTATTCACTGCCAGAGCAAGAAAGAAATGGCCGAGATGGCTGTAAAATTGAAGGATGCTGCCGACCGTTGTAAGCTTCTTGAAAAAGAAGATAGGGTGGCACAGAAGGACCTAGAAAAGGTCACTGCCGAGGCCAAGGACACTCGCTCTGCAATGAGAGCTATGAAGGAGGAGCTACATCAGGCCAGAGATATCATGACTGGAAAGCCCTATATGCTGCGGATGAAGTTCGGGGATCCTAAGTATGCTCCATTGGACCGGAAGTGGAGTGCGGCGAACACTTATCTGGATCTGGCGGCGAGTGCCACGGACGCGACCGAACACTTCCGGGGTCTAAATGACCACGGATTGGAAGAACTTTTTTGGTCGCAGTTCCACAATACAGAGCGCCCACTTTCGGTGTCCGATCGTTTGGCCGCATGGGCGGAGCTGAACAGGTTATCCAGACTCGCCATGAAACATGGCGTGAGTCATCTGTGGCCGAAAGGGCCCGAGCCTAAGAGTTATTTTAGTTTGGTGCAGCAGTTCCTTGGTGCGGTGCCACATATTGATGCAATGAAGAGGTCAGCGTGCACAGAGGGTCCACAGATGGCTCTTGCCCGTGTCAAGACATACTGGGCGGAGATGAAGGCGAGTGGTGTTGCAGCCCAGGATTCGGACGAAAGCCGAGTACCTGCCGAGCACTATTTTGAGGAAGTTATGCAGGGCGCTCGTTTAATAGAGATGCAGTCCTCGAAGGATGTTATGTTCGAATAACATGTACTATTGTAAAACAATGTTTTGATGGAATATAAAAGCTTTTTACACTTGTGCTTTCAAGAATTAGAATACCTCATTTGCGGTCGTTAATGTATATGTGTATATAACCTGAAAGATGGCAGTTGTTGGCTTCAGCCCCCACGCATATAATGCGGGGGTGTTCGTAGAAGGCGCATTTTCACACTTGATCCAACGTCTTGGTCCTATAAAGGAGGTGATAGCGCAGCGAACTAGGCAACCGGACTATAATTCTTTATCACTTTCACTTAGCCATAGGAGTTTGACAGTGGGGCTACTGAATAGCCCCTAGGGGCACCGCGATCGCCCGAATTCGGAGCGCGTGTGTGCCTGACCGGGAAACGGCCCTTCGTTAATGCAGAGGAATCCTAAAGATTCCGGCAAGTCATCGAGTGGTTGACCAGTCTCTCGCTATATTATGACAGTCAGTTTTCGGCTTTCTCTACTGAGGTGCTCGCCTGGCCGAACCGGGGCACAATCGCAGTAGTTCTCCTGGTGCCGCCTTAGCCGATAGAGCGGAACGTAAGGCAGAAAAACACAGGAGCCGGGCAAACCCAACATTTGACCAAAGACATGATTCGGAGCTGATGCATATAAGGCCAAACTCGCGACGCCAAACACTCCCTAAGGTATTCGGTCTTTATGAAAACGGACCGAACAAAAGCCCTTGGTAAGAAGCCCCTGGTGTCCAGGTACGCGCAAAATTCTGGCGTGGCCACATGCCAAGACGCCAGCCTCCTCCTCGGTTATAGCAAAAAAACAGGGGGATGATATCAACAAGAGACTGTAAAAAAGGTTTACGCAGGGTCTTAATCTTGAAAAGAATCCTTGAAATGGGTCCCTACTGCACGTCTGCGCCTGTGTCTCCATTGTGCCGTATCCTGGACGGGTGTAGCATGGTGTTCATCTGTAAAAGAGAGGAACTTAGTTGAAAACAATCGTGCGAGAAATCTATGTTAAAATAAACAAAGTATAATACAGAAAACGGATAGAATTGAGCTTTATCGTCTCTTGGTGTGAACGTGCGGAGCCCCTTGTACAGGGGTATGCGGCTATTAAGCCTTTGTATGTTTACGCCGGACTCGTCGAGCCATGTCCGGGGTCTTGAATGACCAGGTTGGGTGCTCCAACTAGTAAAGCTGGTTTAGTGTGCGGTGCCAAGGCAGCCGCACCATCGTCCACGCTCGAGGGACACTCGATATTTCCCTTTAATGAGATTATGCCTCGTGGACCGGGCATTTTAGTGTAAGGGATGCATAATGCGGTATTGCGTTAAAGCGGGCAAAAGCTTCACGTCCTAGTAGTGCTTGATAGCTACTTATGAATGGGGCAATGTGGAAGGTTAGCTTTTCGCTTCGGAAGTTGTCGGGGGAGCCGAACATAACTTCTAACGAGAGGGAACCCATACAATGGGTATCTGGGCCTGGCGTGACCCCTTGAAAGGAAGTGTTGCCATGGCGAATTATTGCTGGGTTTATCCCCATTTTGCGGATTGTGTCCTGATATAGCAGGTTTAGATCACTACCGCCGTCCATTAGGACTTGTGTAAAGTGGAGTCCGTCAATTATCGGATCTAAGACCAAGGCAGTCCAGCCTGCGTTCCGGATACCTCTAGACTAATCCTGATGATCGAAGGTGATTGGTTGTAACAACCAGTGGCAGGACTCCTCTGGGACAGGCCGTATGGCACGTATCTCCATAGGCGCCACTCTGTTTTTCCCTTTTGTCACATGAAGTGAATTTACTGTTTTGACTTCTTGCGGGAGCTTCTTTTGTTCTCCGGTGCTCTTCTTGTGGGGTTCATCGTGATCCTCGCTTGGTATGTCGAGCCCCTTATGTTCAGCATTGAGTTTGTCGGATTGCTTGAAGACCCAACAATCTCTGTGGGTGTGGTTTGCAGGCCTCCCGGGAGTACTGTGGATTTGGCATATTTTGTCCAAGATTTTGTTGAGGTCAGATAGCTCGTCCCTATTATCTTTGGGGGCGGCTTTTTTTGGTTCTGCCGAGAGCTTTTGAATTCGGCGTTGACTGTCGTGCTCTTCAGGCTGTTATCCTTGATTCGGCGCTGTTCCTTGCTACGGCGCGGTTTCCCGTTTCCATCTCTGACTTCGGATGTACTTGGGTCACTGGTGCTGCTTCTTGCCAACCAGCTATCCTCTCCGGCGCAAAAGCGGGTCATGATGCTTGTCAATGCGGCCATTGTTCTTGGCTTTTCTTGGCCGAGATGTCTGGCGAGCCATTTGTCTCGAACGCTATGTTTGAAAGCTGCTAGGGCTTCGGCGTCCGGACAGTCGACTATCTGATTCTTTTTAGTAAGAAATCTGTTCCAGAGTTTCCGGGCTGACTCTCTGGGTTGTTGAGTTATATGACTTAGATCGTCTGCATCCGGAGGTCGGACATAGGTCCCTTGAAAATTTTCCCGAAAAGCATCCTCGAGCTCTTCCCAACTTCCTATGGTGTTTTCGGGGAGGCTTTTAAGCCAATGCTGGGCTGGCCTTTTGAGCTTCAGGGGTAAGTATTTTATGGCGTGGAGGTCATCTCCTCTAGCCATGTGTATGTGGAGGATATAATCCTCAATCCAGACTCCAGGGTCTGTTGTTCCGTCGTATGCCTCTATGTTTACAGGCTTGAATCCCGCTGGAAATTCATGGTCCAGCACCTCGTCGATGAAACATAAGGGATGTGCGGCGCCCCTGTATTTGGGTGTGCCGCGATGTTCGGATATTTGTTGCGTTGCATTGCTTACTAGAGCTTGCTTTCTTGGCCCGTAGATAGATCTAGTTGGGCCGTCTTTTTGATGTGAATCCTTGTGCGCATCGCGTGCCGGATTGAGTGCGGCGCCCTTTCCCGCTCGATATCGATCATGGGGTTGTCTATCCGACCCGGTTATCGGGGGTTGGATACGACATATGCCAAAGGATGGCTTATCATGGTGGGAGCGAGTAGAATGTCGCCGGTGCCTGGAAGCGGGATGAGGCGAAGACATGCACGCCGGCGGAACTTACCCAGCTTCAGGGCTCTCCTAGGAGATAACACCCCTACTGCTGCTCTACGGGGTCTCTGCATAATCACTAAAGCAAAATGACTACAATGGTGATCCTGGAGCTGTTTCGGGAGGTAGGAGAGGGCAAGGCTAGCTCCCTCCTTCCTGGGCTATCTGGTTTATCTCTCTCTAGGTCCGAACCCTTTGCATGGGTGCCCCGAGGGGTTTATATAGGCCTACCCCCCGGGGGTACAATAGTAATCCGGCTGGGCGCGGGTCCCAGCCGTCTGTCTCTCAGGCCGCCGTCCTTCCCGCCGGCTTGTGGGGCCCGCCGACTGGCGGGTCCCGCGGACAGGCTCGATACTGTAGCGACACTCCTGGTGACGCTGGCTCGGTCATCGGGTCATGGCAACAGTGCCGCCGTCTATCGGGCGATCACTGTCACCATTCCCCATCTTATCTGATTAATGGCTCGTGGGGCCCCGGGAGGAGTCGGCCGACTCCAGGGAGGCCGACTCCCACAGGTCCGTCTTCAGGTTGCCCAGGCCGCCTTCGGCCCACCCACTGATAGGCAGCCCCACCGCCTTCGGGTCGTACAGGCCGGCGTCGTGGGCACAGTGTACTGCGTACTGAGGCTGAGATCAGGGCAGGCATGGCAACAGTGCCGCATCTCGCCGGAGATCTTCCAGCGGTACGGCTCACTGTAGCCATGCCAGCCCTTCGTAGGCAGGGGGAAACGGCCATGCCGTGACCGTACCCCGCGTCGTACTTCGGGATGAGGAAGGAGTCTTGGGCCGACTCTCCACAGTCGGCCTCCCTGAAAGTTGCCAGCTTGGAGTCGGCTTATCTGGAAGTCGCCAGCTTGGAGTCGGCTTATCTGGGAGTCGCCGTCTGGGACTCGGCATATCTTGGGGTCGCTCCTGGGACTCGGCCTGAGGGGCGCGGCCTGCCCCGATGTCTTGAAATGTCCTAGGGCTCGGGTTAGCCTACCCGTGGCCCATTACTTCGATAGTAGTCCCCGAAGCTAGTGAAACCCTGCGGTCGTTGTATTGTGGGGCTTCAACAGCTTCAATCTATAAAAGTGCAGACTCTGGGACTCGGCTACCGTCTTCCCTTGGGCCGACTGTCGAAAGTCGGAGCTTCGGTGAAGAGCCTCAGTTCGAAAGTCGCGGCGGGAAGCCAGGCGGCGTGCCTGATACGCTTCCCCGCAGCCATCAGGGCGGTCCTATCGCGTGGCGCCACGTGGGGAGAACAGTTTGCCTGCCCACGCGCGCGACGGGACGGGCCGTCAGGCGGGGCCCGCCACTACCGCGCCTCGGCATACGGACGGATCCGTTGTGGCTGAGGACGGTTGGCTTTCCCACGTCGTTACTGCACGCAGTAACTTCGTGGGTGAATCGTGGGGCGGCGTGGGGCATCGCGCGCAGTTAATCCCACGCCCGCCCCCTCGGCTTCTCAGCCCGTAGGGCTATAAGTAGGCAGGGGGAAGCGGAGCGGCACAGCTTGCGCGCCTTTCTTCCCCGCTCCCCCGCCTCATCTTGCTTTCTCTCCTTCCTTCCTCCGCCGTCGAGCAGGAGCACATCATACCGCGGCGATGAGCTCTTCCTATGCCGCGGCCTCTGCCGTGCGCTCCGGCGTGTGGGACAGCTCGGAGGTAGAGGAAGAACACATCGAGTTCCTCCGCCAGACCCGCCGTCTCCCCAGCGCGGACCTCGTGCGCGCCCGCGCCGCGTCGGAGGGGGAAATCCGGCCGGCGCCCGAAGAGGGCGAGCAGGTCATCTTCCGCTCGCACCTTATGCGCGGCCTGGGGCTGCTGGCGAGCGGCTTCTTCCGCTCGTTCCTGGAGTTCCACAGCCTTCATCCGCACCACCTCACACTTAACACGGTGGTGCTGCTCTCCGCCTTCGCCACCCTGTGTGAAGGTTTCCTCGGCGTTCTCCCCACCATCGAGCGGTGGGGAGAATTCTTCTCTTCTAAGCTCGGCACACACATCACTCGCGTGCCGGCCCAGTGCGGCGCCTTCATCGTGATGCGGCGCTCGACGGCCGACAACCCCTTTCCTCCCATCACGCTAATCAAGTCGGTGAAGATGTGGCAGCGCTCGTACTTCTACGTGAAGAACCTCGCCTCCGACGGTGACTGGGTCAACTTGCCGCCTTACAACACCGCTCCCCTGACTGGGCGGCTCCCCAGCTGGTCCCACCGAGTCAAGACGCTGACTCCCACCGGAGTCTTGACGCAGTCGGAGGGACTCGTCGGGGCCGATTTGCTGGCCGCCTTCGTGGCGCGCCGAGTTCTCCCGCTCCAAGACCCAAGTCGGATGAGCACCAAGGAGATGCCCCGCAAGGAGGTGGCGAACATGGTGGATTACATCACGCACTGCGAGTACGAGGAGGACTGGTGGTTCGGCAAGGAGCCGTACTCGCGCGACAACCCTCCACCAGTGGTAAGTCATGTCTCCCTGCTGTTTTGTCTTTTTCCTCAGCCGACTCCGGCTTCTGACTCTTGCTGGCTTCTTCTGAACTAGAATCTTCTTATGCAGCCTGCCGCCGGTGCCACGAGGCAACCCCGCGAGTATGTTCCCGACTGCGCGGAGAGCGACGTCGACGACCCCGACTTGGGGGCGGCGGCGATGGAAGCCGACGCCGAAGGCGGGGGAGGAGGGGCAGAAGGCGACTTCAGGCCCTCGGCCACCTTCACCGACTGGCCTGATGACGACGCCGAAGGCGAAGTCGCTCCGCGCCACCAGCTAAGGATCGGCCTGTCGGGCGCCGGCTCCTTCGCCGGCCAAGGCGGCGCGAAGAGGCGTCACGCCGGGCCAAGTGCGCCTGGCGGCAAATTGAAGAAGTTCAAGGGGGCGGCCGCCACGACCAGACGAGAGGAGGCGGCCGTGAAGGCCAACCACTTCTAAAGGGAGGTGAGAAAGCCGCCGCTAGTATCTGCGTAAGTCTTTACGCTCTTTTATTTTTTTTCGTTGAATCTTGTCTGAGTCTTCGTTTATATACTCCCTCCATTCTTCTTCAGGGCCCCTCTTTCCCTTGAGAGAGTCGCCGTCCCCTCCGTCATGGGGTCGGAAGAGACATCCGCCAATACTCGGCGGCCCGACCCTGCCGCCGACCTCCGGGAGGCGATGGAGCGGAACGCGCGGGAGAAGTGCGAGGAGGAGGAGGCCGCGCGTTTGGAGAAGGCGGAGGCCGACAGGGCGGCCGCCTCCGCCCAGAAAAAGCTGGATGATACCGAAGCCGCCCTTGCGGCGAGACGGCGCGCTGAGGAGGCCGCGCATCGCCGATCGGTGATGCTCGTCCCCCCACTATCGTCTGCGCCGCCGCCTCCAGAGTTCACGGGGCAGACCGGGGGAGCCGGCACCGAGAACCCCGTCGCGGAGAAGGAGAGCGGCGAGGCCTCCATGTCGGACGCTCTCGTGCCGCCGCCGCCTCCACCGCCGTCTGGGAGACCGCACGGCAAACAGCCGGTGGATCCGTCGGAGCCGCCGGCCATGGACGAGGCCGAAGCGCGGCTGCTTCTCCAAGTCGCCTCACCGGTGCGTCGCCGTCTTGAGAGGGCGACCTCGGCGCCGCGACCTTGGGAGATCGGCGCTGCCAGCTCGGCAGCTCTAGACGCCGAGGCCACAAGCGCCGCGCCCACCGGGTGGGTGCGCGGAGGCGGCACCGGGCCGCTAAATCAATTGCTTCTGGAAGTCCAGGCGAAGTTGCGGGCCGAAGGCGACGCCCTTCAGACCTGCACCAGAGCGCACCTGGCCACGCGAACGGCCGTCCGAGTAAGTTTCTTCTCCTTGATTCTTGTTTTTCTCCATGGGGGCGCGCCAGCGCACCCACTGGGTGTAGTCCCCGAGTTCCGGGCCGGCTGCTGAGCAGGCGGTTCGGAACTCCCTCTGGCGAGTTCCAAACACTAACTTCGTCTTCAATGACTTATTACAGGAGTATCACAACCTCCACGCCACTGCCTTCAACCGCAATGTTGAGGAGTTGGGCAAGCGGGCTGCCGACTTGTCGGAAAGCCGGAGTGAGTTCTTCTTCTTCGCAGGGGGGCGCTGGCGCACCCGCGGGCTGTAGTCCCCGAGATTCGGGCCGACTGCTGAGCAGTCGGGCCGGATCTTCCCGGTGATCTTCTTTGCTGACGACTGACTTGTTTCCTCTTTCGTTTTTCAGGAGCCAACACCGCTCTTCAAGAGCAGCTAGGCGAGGCCAATACCGCCTGTCGCGCCAAGGAGGAGGAGTGTGACAAGCTCGCCACGGAGCGTGACCTGCTGGCGGCGCAGCTGGCCGAGCAGAAGGAGATGCTCAAGAAGGCGCAGGACGAGGCCGAGAAGAAGGAAGCCGCTCTCCTGGCCGAGTTCGAGAGCGAGCGCTCCTCCTGGACTGACAGGGAGGCAATGCTGACCTCCGGCTTCCACGAGATCGAGGATATTGTGGATGGTACGTTTCTTTCGCTTCTTCGCGCTTCCGACTATGTGTCAGGCCGACTTCTGATTTTTCAACTTTCTTCTTTTTTGTCTTGGCAGACTTCTTCCCTGGTCACTCGCAAGCGGTCCCTCTGGCCATCAAGGCTGCTCGTGAGGCGCGAAGGGCGAATGGTGAGGAGATCGCCACCAATGCCCCCCGAACCGTTGATGAACAGCTCCTGAGCATTGAAGCCCGTCTTCGTCCGGTCCACGGGCAGATGCGCCGGCTTCAGCGTGCCGGCGCCCAGGCGGTTGCCGCTTTGTGGCCGGATATGCTGGCTCTGCGCACCGCCAGTCGGACCACCGACTGCCTGGAAGTCGCTGTCGGCCGTCTTGAGGCCTGGAAGGGCTCCTCGGCCCGGGCCGGAGTGCGCCGGGCCTTGGAGTTCGTCAAGGTGTGGTATCTAGGGCTGGACCTGGACCGCCTGGCCGCGTTCCGGTCAGAAGCCCAGGCCGAGCTGGAGGCCGTGGAGGGCGCCCTTATCGAGCATGCGGCGGCCATCGCCGAGTACACGGACACCAGCGTCTTCGTGCCCGAGTGGGCTGAAGGCGGCGAGGAAGTGCCGGCAGAGTGGTTCGGGATGAACCCGAAGTATGGCGAGGACTCGGCGGAGGTGATCGACTCCAGCACTGAGGAGGAGGACGAGGCAGAGGCCGAAGGCGAAGCGGAGGTGCCAGAAGACGGAGCAAGCGGCCAGCCTCAGCTCGACCGCGCCTCCAGAAATGAGCCGCGTCAAGAGAAAACGACTGCCGCCGGAGGCGATCAAACCGAGACCGCCCAGCCGACTGCCCCGGCACCTGACACCGCCGTCTCCTCCGATCCTCCAATCCCAGATGCCGCCTCCTAGGCTGCTTTTCTCGCCACTGTTTGTCTATCTTAGTAATCTTTTGAAAACTTTGTTAGATTCGAACAATTCCACCCGCGGGGTGTATCTTGAACTTCTATTCGAAGATTCGGCCAAGGGCCTATGTAAATATTAATCTGCTTTCCGTCTTTCCTTGCTTACTGCTCTTTAGGCTTTTTCCTTTTGCCGCCTTCCTTTAGTCGCTGCCTTGTCAGTCGAGCAGCCGCTCTGCAGATTGTCACTGGGTCAAGTGCTTGGCTACTTCGGGAAGGCAAGGACTTGGCCGTTTAGAGTTTCTCTAGCAAGTCGGATAGAAAGCAACATGCCGACTACCCAAGAGTTGGCCGTCCTGAATAGAGGCTAATAAAGACGACGAGCCGGCTACTCATGAGTCGGCCTTCCACTTCAGAAATGCTGGAGGCCGTCTTATGCTATGTTCGTGCTTTAGGTCCTTAGCCATTTTTCGTGTGGGTGCCCGTTCTTCCTCACTCCTGCCTGCCTCACAGTCGCTCTGCGAGCTGCGGCTTTGCCAAGAGGCGGATTGGGCACCGCACACTACTTGTCTGACTGCGGGAAGCTTCTCATAGCGCAAGGCGGCGAGTCCCCGGGCCGACTAGTCAGGCTCGGTGCCAAGCGGCTTGTAATGAAAGTAATGTACTCGGAGGCATAATTCTTATCGTACAGATAACAAAAAGGGCAGTCCCCGAGCTTGTCTCGGGGGGCCCAAAGTCTTAGTACTTTAATACAAAGGGGTAGTGTGATACATACTGCATCAACTGTAAAATCTTCGAAGAAGATTTGCATTCCAGGGCGCTTTGTCTCTTTGCCAGAATCATCCCTCTTGCGCGCTCGGGGCTTCTGGGCGTCGATCAAATAGTAGGCGTCATTCCCTAGCACCTTGCTGATGATGAAGGGGCCTTCCCAAGGTGCCGATAGCTTGTGCTGGTGTCAGGACCCCGACTCAATGCCACATCGATCTAGCATGTAACACCTCATATCACTTTGCGGCCTCACGCACGGTATTCCCACGGGTGTCGCCTTACCTTTGCCCGGGACCGTTTGCGCCTTTTGGCACACGTATATGACAGTGTCGCTAGCATCCATATGATAAGGAGCCCGGGCTGACATGGCTAGTCGTAAACCCAAAGTGGCACAGACTTACAGGGACAGGCATCCATGACCCAGCATCGAACATGTCGGTCATCAGCGAGTGAATCCAGGCTGTAGCACTAGGCTAGCAGGACTCCGGTGAACCGGGCTGTAGCGGGCTAACAGGACTCTGGTATTCATCGCGTGACATTTCCCCGAAGGGACAGACACAGGAACGAAGAAGGACACATGCCGGCCAGCCTAAGTGTTCCGGAGCAGTAGCAAGCTACCATGGCTCGGTGGAAACACTAGGAGACATTTCCCGGTAAGAGAGGCTACTGAAGATAAACGACTAGATAGTCAGATCCCACACATACCAAGCATTTCAATAGCATACACACAATATGCTCGATATGTGCAAACACAACATGGCATCACAACATGACTCTATGACTCAAGTAATTTAATCAATAGGCTCCGAGGAGCGAGATATTACAAACATGGGTCTCATGACCCAACAATCAGAGCATACAAGTCAAAGCACAAGCGGAAGCTATCATGTCTGAGTACAGACATCTATAAATGAAAAAGGCTGAGAAGCCTGACTATCTACCAGATCCTGCCGAGGGCACAAGATCGTAGCTGAGGTAACAAGCTAAACGTCGAAGTCCACGTGGAACTACTAGTGAGACTGAAGTCTCTCTGCAAAAACATAAAATAGGCAAACGTGAGTACAAATGTACCCAGCAAGACTTACATCAGAACTATCTACATATGCATCATTATCAACAAAGGGGATGGTGGGGTTTAACTGCAGCAAGCCAGCTTTGACTCGGTGGCTATCCTAAACTATGACTGCAAGCGACTCTTTTGAGGTGGCGCACACGAGTCCACATATTCACCATATCAATACACCACTATGGATTCGCTCCCGTCCCCCTACGAGAACGCCATCCATAGCACTCACGCTTATCTTGCGCATTTCAAAGTATCCACTTTCACTTGTCTATGAACTGATATAAGCAACCCAGAAGTCCTTTTCCGCGGACACGGCTATTCGAATAGATGATGTTAACCCTGCAGGGGTGTACTTCTTCATACATGTTTCCACCACTTAGCGTCTGCACACGACATGTGCTCGGCAGACTTCAAGCGAAAGCTGACGTGGGTGTAGACCACGACCTACCTAAACACTCAAGTCTCTAGTCCAGGTTTATCGCCTATTCGGGTTCCATCCATGAGGAGATCCGGCCGGAGTTTCGCTCACAGCCCCAAATGATGTGAACAGGGTTTCCGAGATACCTAACGGGCATCCGGTTACACCGTGCCACGTACCTACCGCATCACAGCCCACCCCTACGGTCAGCGCTGTCCACGGCCTCCAGTAAGCTACAAACACCAGAAACTACTTGCAACTCCTGGACAGAGAGCTAGGGTGAATAAGAAGTCGAGCGGGGTCATATTTCAGGGCCCAATGTATGGTAGTAACTGAATCATGGATCACAAACACAGAACTCAGTTCCTGAGGACGGCTGCAATGAGACAACCCACCATGTACTCCTACATGGCCTCTCACCGCTACCTTTACCAAATCGTGTTCACACACTTAGCTCACACACAGTAGGACATGTTCACACGCCTCTGATTCATCCCCGATGAATCAGACCTGACTCAACTCTAAGCAGTAGCAGGCATGACAAACAAGCATGAATGAGTAGGCACAACAGGGCTCAAACAACTCCTACTCATGCTAGTGGGTTTCATCTATTTACTGTGGCAATGACAGGTCATGCAAAGGATAAAGGGGTTCAGCTACCGCAGCAAGTAACAGATGAATCGGTGTTGTCCTAATGCAGTAAAAGAGAGCAGGAGCGAGAGAGTAGGATTGTATCGGAATGAACAAGGGGGTTTTGCTTGCCTGGCACTTCTGAAGATAACATTGAGTCTTCATCAGTGTCAACGATCACATCCTCGGTATCACGTCTATCGAGAGGGGACAAATACCGGCAACACAGAAGGAAACACAATCAATGCAATGCACAATATGATGCATGATCATGACATAGCAAAATGAATGTGTTTTGGGCTAATGCATCTAGCAACAAGTTAAATGAAGTTGGTTTGAATACAAGATTCAAATTCAAACTCCATATGTGATTATTCAAATGCCATTTAATTGATTTGTGCTAAACAGCAGCTATAAGTTGTTCTAACATGCATGAAAATGGTACAGATGGATTCCTTGAATTTTTCTGATAATTTTTCATATATAAATTATTTAATTTGGAGTTACGGTTAATTTTCTATGATTTATTGAAGTTTTAGCTATTTTCTGAAAATAATAAATCATTTTTGATTTATTTTAATTCCAGAAACAGATACTGCGTCAGCATGACGTATTGGTGACGTCAGCAGGTCAACGTGGCTGGTCCAGGTCAAACCTGACGGCTGGGACCCGCACGTCAGTGTAACAGGCAGGGACAGAGGCTGACTGGTGGGTCCGGTCAATGCTGACATGGCAAGGTCAACGGTGACAGGCGGGGTCCTCTGAGATTAGTGCTAATTTTAACAGAGAGGTTAAACTAATTAATTAGGCACGGGGCCCACTTGGCAGTGGCTGTAGTGGGTGATTAGCGGGGTGTTTACGCCTTAATTAAGTGGCCACGTCGGCGAGTGACGCCGGCGACCACGGCGACGGCGAGACCTCGCCGGAGTTGCTCGGGACGGCGCTACGGCTGCGGTTGGGCACCCTGAGGGCACCAGGAGGAAGCCCGTGCTCCCGCGCGTCTAGGGGCGCACGCAGCTGGGCACAGGGAGGCCGGGGTCGACGGCGGCGACCAGAACGGCGGCGGCCGGAGCTACGGTTTCGGGCGGCTTAGCGCTATGGTGCACAAGAGGACGAGCTGGTGGCGGCGTTAGCTTGCTGGCACTTGCGCGCATCCACTGGTAGCATCGGGAGGGTGAGACGTGGCCTGAGTCGAGCGCAGCGTCGACTTCGGCGGCGGCCGGAGTTCGGGCCAGCACGGCGCGGTGGCTGCAGCGCGTTAGCCAGAGAGCAGAGGAGCGCGTCGGGACCCTGGGAACCTGGAGAGCACACGGGAGCTACTGGAGCGAGCGGAAGAGCTCCGGGACGCGAGGTTCGCCGGCAATGGCGATGGCCGGAGCTCGGTGCTCGCGGGGAACGGCGCTACAGCACGGGGGCGAGCACAAGGAGTTAGGGGATAAGGTAAGTGGCTCACGGCGAGTCAGACGGTGCAGACGGCGGGGCCGGGGAGGCTCTGGACGCGCCGAATCGGTGGAGTCGATCTCCGGGCACCGGAGGTGAAGACGATGATGCTCCGGTCGATTTCGGCTTCCTCTGATCGCGTGCGTCGGTGGGTAGCTCCACGGGGTCAGGGCGGAGCTCGGGTACGCAGAGAGGGGGCGAGGGAGTGGCTGTGGTTGCGGTGGTTGCGAACGGCGGCGGCGGAGGCGTTCGGGTGTGCGAGAGGGA
Organism: Triticum aestivum; assembly: GCF_018294505.1. Classification (NCBI taxonomy): domain Eukaryota; kingdom Viridiplantae; phylum Streptophyta; class Magnoliopsida; order Poales; family Poaceae; genus Triticum; species Triticum aestivum. The sequence goes on along the minus strand of NC_057795.1, from coordinate 402,052,829 downwards.
GAGGCGAAGGAGAGACGAAGGGGACGAGTGAGGGGGTCCAGGGGTTCGAGGCGGCGCCGAGGAGAAAGCCCGAGGCGTCGCGGTGGCGAGGGACGCAGGCAGGCAGGGAGGTGGCGTGTCGCCACGGCGCGCGCGTGCGCTGTCTCCCTCCTCTGCCTACTGGCAGAGGTAGAGGACGACTGGCACCAGGCCAGTGGGCTGGGCTGTCCACTGGGCCAGCCAGGTAAGGCCCAGGTAAGACTCTGTTCTTTTTATTTTTATTTCTGTTCTGTTTGTTTCTATTTGTTCTGTTTTTAGTTTAGTAAAATACTAAACCATTTTAATAAATTCTGTAGTTTATTATGTGGTTTACTAAAATATATACAAAGCCACTCACTAACTTCTAGAATTATTTGGAGTCATATTTAATATATATATTAAATATAAATCCAAAGAAAATAGTTATTGGATGAATTCAAATGGCCAAAATAAATATCTCCGTGACTCCAAAAATATTGGTTTAAATTTTACCTCTCACCAATATTTCCATGGAATAACAGGAACATTTTCTTGGACCCATTTGATGAAATTTAAATGTTGGTTATTTTTAGAGGTCTTCTGAGGCTTTGAAAATTCCTCAATTCAATTTCATTTGAATTTAAACATGATGCTCACATGAGGTCTAGCCTAGTGCATTACCAGAAGCTAGGGATGTGACAACTCACCCCCACTAAACAAGAATCTCGTCTCGAGATTCAAGCGTAGGGTAGGATGAAGGGGAAACGCAAACTAGTACAATCTTCACGATCCAGGGTGCACTTCAGTTGAACGTTGATTCATTCACCATCATTGTCTTGATGTCTTGTTTTGAGAAATCCTGCCAACATGACATGGAGGGAAGAAGGAGACTCTAGAAGGGTCGATCTTCTCGAAGATCGAACAACTCACGGAATGAGACATAGGACCATCTCTCGGGTTGAGACACGAGATACACATCAAGAGGGGTGGAAAGAGACGGATGACGAAGGTTCACTAGGTGGACAACAATTCCACACTTAAGAAGGTGGTAAACGATTGTCAACGTAGCGAGGAGTTGAGTTGCCATGATACCACGACGAAACATCCTGGAGGAGGGTGATTCGTAGATTATTATCTTAAGTGGCAAAAAGAATTACTTTTGATTCAGAGATCATTGGAACTCTTTATACCAGCCTAAGGTAATCACAAGCGATCATTTGGAGGGGGTCGGTAGAATGACATACTAGGACTTGGATGATGTGGATTACCTTGTTGAAAACAACGTAATGAATGAATTTTGCTTATCACCGGAAATGGAAGAGACCCATGGTAGAATGGCACATTGGCGGTGCAAGCTGGGAACAAAATGCAAATGCTGGGAATGATTCTGGTAACTGGGGAAGAACCCAACAATAGAGAGTGAATTCACTGTTGGAGTGGTTATAGCATAACCGAGGAATCTGGGGCAATCCCAGCTAGTGCCGATGATAAGACGTAGCGCTTGTGCGTGCTCTCAAGAACTTGAGCATTTCCACAATCATCAAGGTTTTACCAACATCCGCGTCAAGGGTCCGGTAGCACAACTTACTACCATGATGAATAGTGATGGAGGATGCAGATGCAAAGGAGGATAACACTTTCTCAGATTTTCACCTTAGCGAGGCCAAGGAAATAAAATCTGGATGATCGACCGAGAGACATTTAGCACTCCGCTTCTAATGTTCTCCTTGATGTGCTAGTATAACCCATTCATAGATATGGTTTGATATCTAGAACATCAAGTAAAAGGTCGGACTTCGGGAACACAAAATCCATAGGGCAACTAGGAGTAAATCCTACGAAATCCTTATGGGAGGTGGCCAACTTCTTCAATCAAGATACTACAATAATAGGTCTTCGGCTGGGTGGTGCTGGCCACGACATCCACTTTACCGGTTATCGAGGGACCAATATTATAGTTCTTGGGAAATGTTCCAAACCATCATATCTGCCTGAGATTCAGATCTGGTTGGTGTCAAGATATTCCAGACTCATCGAGTCTAGGAAGAAAATGAAAGTTTGCAACACAAATCGACGAGATGACGTTGCGGGATTCTCGGGAGATGAACTACGATAGCAAGCTCCAAAACATGAGCTGGTTCTGCTACAAACATGTGAACATGTTGTCCAAGACAAGCATGATCACAAGGTAGTCTTATAATAAAACACTACCGAGTTCAGGAGGGGGAACCATCATTAATGACATCGAAGTCTCCACGCGTGGAAGTCCAAAGAGTTCACCTTGGACAGACTCCTTTATCTTTGAACAACTCAATCAGTGGCTTGGTGTGCTAGGATATACATATAGAATGGAGGTTGCAAATCTCCAGACCACAGAATACTTCGCACGTATGCATGACTGACTTGGGATGATTCCAGAGGAAGCAAAACTAACTTTCTCAAATTCACGGCGGCATCTTTCACCAAATGCACGTGTATAAAAGGAAGTCACTCCTTTCATCAACAAATACTTCATGAGCTAGCATGAAGAAAATGCTTTCAAAAGTTTCCAACACTAGCTTAATGTCCAACAAAATTATGGAGGAGATAAGGATGTTGTCAATGGGCTCAACAACAATTCATCTGGGTTTCCTTTTAAAAGGAATTCCATAGTTAAGTGAACAAGTGATAGCATTGGTCAGGCCAAAGATGTAATGGTGTATGCTCGAGGGATCAACCACGAACAAGACAACATTACGAGCATCATTGGTATTGATTTGATTTGACGATAGCCCACACTCAAATCAAAGGATTGATAAGGCAATAGGTCCAGCAACTGATCACAGGGACCAACCGATGAAGATATCATCTTTCTTCAACACACACTACACAAGAATATCCCTTTGGAACGAACTAAGTCAGGCAAGCTTTTACCTTCCAACTCTCCAAGTTGTTGTCTAGCTTAACCAACTAGCTCAGGGATATCCATCACAGATTCTTGGAGAAAGGGTGGTTTACAATAAACCAACTTGATCACGAGCTCAACATAGCGGTCAGGTGACAACCTGGTAGTACTTCCGAGAAGATCTTCGGAAAATCACGAACCACCGATATGTTACTAAGCTCGAGAACAATCTTGCTTTTCGGGGCAAGATGATATGATCAAGTGAGCGAGGGCTTGACAAGATCCTAATTCATCAATCGAAGGGTGCACCGAAATAAGGACTAGGTAGCACGATCAGTCTTAGAAGGATGATTCAAAAACCAACATACTAAGAATGAAATTATTATCCTTTAACTACCAAGCAACGAGGTTGCTGGGAGTATTGATCTCACACATCACAACTCATTTGTCGGTATTCCGGTTGCATCAACACGAGGGCCGAGGAATGACTAATGATGGTGAGAAGTATCACTGTACCAAGAGTTCATAGGATGGTGTGCAATTCCTATAACAATCTCGATATAGAATAGGTAATACTCCAAGGTAGAACAGAACCAAAAGCTGGATTAGCAATTAGATCTGCGGAGCACAACTTCTTTGACCCAATCCTGGATATGGAAGAGGTACTGGAGTTTGTTTCTCCAAGTCATTCAGGACAGAATGGCTTGACGGACCACAAGAGTAATAGGCATCGATAAACGAACGCACGCATACTCTTGACTATCAATTGATAGACGAGGGTCAGAATGCAACTACGGAGAACAACTCAAAGGAACATATAATTTTCTGAGTTGTGGATGCATAGATTAGTATGTCGAACCAAGTTCAACATATTTCTTCCGGATAACCCATGCAGAAAGGTAGAACTGGCAGAGTCACGATTTATGAATGGAGAACTCCTCAAGAGTACTCTAATTGTGATCTTTTGATCCAATAAACATCTGCCATAAGCGGTTCATAGTATTTGGAAGAAGGAAATACCACGGACCTCGAGGACTATCGCAAAGTTACTAATATCCTGAAGGAACTAGCAAACACTATCAACATGAAGTAAGTAGAGTGAATCTCGGGTTCAAAGCCCAAGGAATAGAATACCTACTACTAAGTGGCATCACGGGATGCTTTCGAGAATAAAAGCCAGAATCATCACACTGGGATCACAAAACATTGCTAGATTACTAGGTGACTCCCTAAACACCTAGGGCCATAATAGTATCTCCAACATATATGTCAAGGTAACGGAGTACCTCAACTCACTGATTAGTGTGGTTAATCTGGCCCATGGGAACATTGAAACAGGAAGAAAGGATTTGCAATTGCATCAGACTACTTAGAAACCTGGGATGACTCGGACAGCATAACGGCTGTAAATGCTCAGAAAAGATTTGAGACATTCACAAAAATGGTGGCATAACCACTCAGAAGCACAATATCAAGGTCTCGAGATCAATAATTAACATACAGAAGTAGTAGGAACTGAAACGAGGCTTAAGTCCAACAATCTTATAAGTCTACGGATTAGTAACACGTGATCCTGATAGAAAGAAGAGATAGCCTAGTTCTTAATCCCCGCAGGAAAGATAAGATGACTCAGATCAGAAGGCATAAGGTATAAGGAGTAAAAAGAGCCTTACGTTCCATCCCACAATCAATTCCCTTATATAACTAAAGAATTTCTAGACTCAACTTCGACCAGTTTGGCTTGGTAATCCTACAGGCAGTCAAGCTCTGATACCAACGCTGTCAGGACCCCGACTCAATGCCACATCGATCTAGCATGTAACACCTCATATCACTTTGCGGCCTCACGCACGGTATTCCCACGGGTGTCGCCTTACCTTTGCCCGGGACCGTTTGCGCCTTTTGGCACACGTATATGACAGTGTCGCTAGCATCCATATGATAAGGAGCCCGGGCTGACATGGCTAGTCGTAAACCCAAAGTGGCACAGACTTACAGGGACAGGCATCCATGACCCAGCATCGAACGTGTCGGTCATCAGCGAGTGAATCCAGGCTGTAGCACTGGGCTAGCAGGACTCCGGTGAACCGGGCTGTAGCGGGCTAACAGGACTCTGGTATTCATCGCGTGACATTTCCCCGAAGGGACAGACACAGGAACGAAGAAGGACACATGCCGGCCAGCCTAAGTGTTCCGGAGCAGTAGCAAGCTACCATGGCTCGGTGGAAACACTAGGAGACATTTCCCGGTAAGAGAGGCTACTGAAGATAAACGACTAGATAGTCAGATCCCACACATACCAAGCATTTCAATAACATACACACAATATGCTCGATATGTGCAAACACAACATGGCATCACAACATGACTCTATGACTCAAGTAATTTAATCAATAGGCTCCGAGGAGCGAGATATTACAAACATGGGTCTCATGACCCAACAATCAGAGCATACAAGTCAAAGCACAAGCGGAAGCTATCATGTCTGAGTACAGACATCTATAAATGAAAAAGGCTGAGAAGCCTGACTATCTACCAGATCCTGCCGAGGGCACAAGATCGTAGCTGAGGTAACAAGCTAAACGTCGAAGTCCACGTGGAACTACTAGTGAGACTGAAGTCTCTCTGCAAAAACATAAAATAGGCAAACGTGAGTACAAATGTACCCAGCAAGACTTACATCAGAACTATCTACATATGCATCATTATCAACAAAGGGGATGGTGGGGTTTAACTGCAGCAAGCCAGCTTTGACTCGGTGGCTATCCTAAACTACGACTGCAAGCGACTCTTTTGAGGTGGCGCACACGAGTCCACATATTCACCATATCAATACACCACTATGGATCGCTCCCGTCTCCCTACGAGAACGCCATCCATAGCACTCACGCTTATCTTGCGTATTTTAGAGTATCCACTTTCACTTGTCTATGAACTGATATAAGCAACCCAGAAGTCCTTTTCCGCGGACACGGCTATTCGAATAGATGATGTTAACCCTGCAGGGGTGTACTTCTTCATACATGTTTCCACCACTTAGCGTCTGCACACGACATGTGCTCGGCAGACTTCAAGCGAAAGCCGACGTGGGTGTAGACCACGACCTACCTAAACACTCAAGTCTCTAGTCCAGGTTTATCGCCTATTCGGGTTCCATCCATGAGGAGATCCGGCCGGAGTTTCGCTCACAGCCCCAAACGATGTGAACAGGGTTCCGAGATACCAAACGGGCATCCGGTTACACCGGCCACGTACCTACCGCATCACAGCCCACCCCTACGGTCAGCGCTGTCCACGGCCTCCAGTAAGCTACAAACACCAGAAACTACTTGCAACTCCTGGACAGAGAGCTAGGGTGAATAAGAAGTCGAGCGGGGTCATATTTCAGGGCCCAATGTATGGTAGTAACTGAATCATGGATCACAAACACAGAACTCAGTTCCTGAGGACGGCTGCAATGAGACAACCCACCATGTACTCCTACATGGCCTCTCACCGCTACCTTTACCAAATCGTGTTCACACACTTAGCTCACACACAGTAGGACATGTTCACACGCCTCTGATTCATCCCCGATGAATCAGACCTGACTCAACTCTAAGCAGTAGCAGGCATGACAAACAAGCATGAATGAGTAGGCACAACAGGGCTCAAACAACTCCTACTCATGCTAGTGGGTTTCATCTATTTACTGTGGAATGACAGGTCATGCAAAGGATAAAGGGGTTCAGCTACCGCAGCAAGTAACAGATGAATCGGTGTTGTCCTAATGCAGTAAAAGAGAGCAGGAGCGAGAGAGTAGGATTGTATCGGAATGAACAAGGGGGTTTTGCTTGCCTGGCACTTCTGAAGATAACATTGAGTCTTCATCAGTGTCAACGATCACATCATCGGTATCACGTCTATCGAGAGGGGACAAATACCGGCAACACAGAAGGAAACACAATCAATGCAATGCACAATATGATGCATGATCATGACATAGCAAAATGAATGTGTTTTGGGCTAATGCATCTAGCAACAAGTTAAATGAAGTTGGTTTGAATACAAGATTCAAATTCAAACTCCATATGTGATTATTTAAATGCCCTTTAATTGATTTGTGCTAAACAGCAGCTATAAGTTGTTCTAACATGCATGAAAATGGTACAGATGGATTCCTTGAATTTTTCTGATAATTTTTCATATATAAATTATTTAATTTGGAGTTACGGTTAATTTTCTATGATTTATTGAAGTTTTAGCTATTTTCTGAAAATAATAAATCATTTTTGATTTATTTTAATTCCAGAAACAGATACCGCGTCAGCATGACGTATTGGTGACGTCAGCAGGTCAACGTGGCTGGTCCAGGTCAAACCTGACGGCTGGGACCCGCACGTCAGTGTAACAGGCAGGGACAGAGGCTGACTGGTGGGTCCGGTCAATGCTGACATGGCAAGGTCAACGGTGACAGGCGGGGTCCTCTGAGATTAGTGCTAATTTTAACAGAGAAGTTAAACTAATTAATTAGGCACGGGGCCCACTTGGCAGTGGCTGTAGTGGGTGATTAGCGGGGTGTTTACGCCTTAATTAAGTGGCCATGTCGGCGAGTGACGCCGGCGACCACGGCGACGGCGAGACCTCGCCGGAGTTGCTCGGGACGGCGCTACGGCTGCGGTTGGGCACCCTGAGGGCACCAGGAGGAAGCCCATGCTCCCGCGCGTCTAGGGGCGCACGCAGCTGGGCACAGGGAGGCCGGGGTCGACGGCGGCGACCAGAACGGCGGCGGCCGGAGCTACGGTTTCGGGCGGCTTAGCGCTATGGTGCACAAGAGGACGAGCTGGTGGCGGCGTTAGCTTGCTGGCACTTGCGCGCATCCACTGGTAGCATCGGGAGGGTGAGACGTGGCCTGAGTCGAGCGCAGCGTCGACTTCGGCGGCGGCCGGAGTTCGGGCCAGCACGGTGCGGTGGCTGCAGCGCGTTAGCCAGAGAGCAGAGGAGCGCGTCGGGACCCTGGGAACCTGGAGAGCACACGGGAGCTACTGGAGCGAGCGGAAGAGCTCCGGGACGCGAGGTTCGCCGGCAATGGCGATGGCCGGAGCTCGGTGCTCGCGGGGAACGGCGCTACAGCACGGGGGCGAGCACAAGGAGTTAGGGGATAAGGTAAGTGGCTCACGGCGAGTCAGACGGTGCAGACGGCGGGGCCGGGGAGGCTCTGGACGCGCCGAATCGGTGGAGTCGATCTCCGGGCACCGGAGGTGAAGACGATGATGCTCCGGTCGATTTCGGCTTCCTCTGATCGCGTGCGTCGGTGGGTAGCTCCACGGGGTCAGGGCGGAGCTCGGGTACGCAGAGAGGGGGCGAGGGAGTGGCTGTGGTTGCGGTGGTTGCGAACGGTGGCGGCGGAGGCGTTCGGGTGTGCGAGAGGGAGAGGCGAAGGAGAGACGAAGGGGACGAGTGAGGGGGTCCAGGGGTTCGAGGCGGCGCCGAGGAGAAAGCCCGAGGCGTCGCGGTGGCGAGGGACACAGGCAGGCAGGGAGGTGGCGTGTCGCCACGGCGCGCGCGTGCGCTGTCTCCCTCCTCTGCCTACTGGCAGAGGTAGAGGACGACTGGCACCAGGCCAGTGGGCTGGGCTGTCCACTGGGCCAGCCAGGTAAGGCCCAGGTAAGACTCTGTTCTTTTTATTTTTATTTCTGTTCTGTTTTGTTTTCTATTTTGTTCTGTTTTGTTTTAGTTTAGTAAAATACTAAACCATTTTAATAAATTCTGTAGTTTATTATGTGGTTTACTAAAATATATACAAAGCCACTCACTAACTTCCAGAATTATTTGGAGTCATATTTAATATATATATTAAATATAAATCCAAAGAAAATAGTTATTGGATGAATTCAAATGGCCAAAATAAATATCTCTGTGACTCCAAAAATATTGGTTTAAATTTTACCTCTCACCAATATTTCCATGGAATAACAGGAACATTTTCTTGGACCCATTTGATGAAATTTAAATGTTGGTTATTTTTAGAGGTCTTCTGAGGCTTTGAAAATTCCTCAATTCAATTTCATTTGAATTTAAACATGATGCTCACATGAGGTCTAGCCTAGTGCATTACCAGAAGCTAGGGATGTGACAGCTGGCCGGCTGTTCGTTGGATTAGCCGGAGCACAAGGTCGCCTTCTTGAAAGGATCTTGGCCTGACCTTCCTGTTGTAGTATCGACGCAGACTCTGCTGGTAGATGCTGTACCGGCTGAGTGCCAACAGCCGGCCCTCTTCCAGCAGATCGACGCCGTCTTGACGTGCTTCTTCTGCTTCTTCCTCGGTGTACATGGTGAGTCGCGGAGAGTCGAACTCTATGTCCGTTGGGATGACGGCTTCGGCGCCATAGACGAGGAAGAATGGTGTGAAGCCGGTTGACTTGTTTGGAGTCATGCGCAGACTCCAGAGGACGGCTGGCAGCTCCTCAAGCCAACAGCCGGCAGATCGCTCCAGCGGTACGACGAGTCGAGGCTTGATGCCGGATAAGATGAGGCTGTTTGCTCGCTCCACCTGGCCGTTTGACTGCGGATGGGCAACGGACGCTAAGTCCAGTCGGATGCCCTGTGTTGCGCAAAAATGGGCCAAGGCGCCTTTGGCAAAATTCGTGCCATTGTCGGTGATGATGCTGTGTGGGATGCCGTACCGAGTTGTGATGTCAGCGATGAAGGTCACTGCAGTCGGACCATTCAATTTCTTGATGGGTTTCACCTCCACCCACTTGGTGAACTTGTCAACTGCGACAAGTAGGTGAGTCAAGCCACCTCGTGCCGTCTTGAATGGTCCCACCATGTCCAGGCCCCAGACTGCAAAGGGCCAGGCGATGGGGATAGTCTTGAGTGCGGAAGCCGGCTGAAGTGGCTTGGAACGAAAAATCTGGCACCCCTTGCACTTTTGGACTAACTCTTTGGCCTCTTCCAGAGCGGTTGGCCAGAAAAAACCATGCCGGAAGGCTTTGGCGACGAGTGCCCTTGAGGCCGTGTGGTGACCGCACTCGCCTTCGTGGATGTCTTTGAGGATTGCCTGACCTTGTTCTGCTTCGACGCAGCGTTGGAAGACGCCGGTAACGCTGTGCCTGACCAGCTCTCTGTTGACTATGGTGTAGGCTGCTGCTCGGCGTTGCACTTGCCGAGCCAAGATTTCGTCAGTTGGCAGCTCTCTGTTTACTAAGAATCTGAGGATGGGCTGGGCCCATGAAGGTGCTGCTATTTCTTCAACTGCCACTAGCGCGACTTGGATAAGGGCGGTCGGGCTGGGAGGCGGCGGGTTGGAGTCCGCAGTCGCTTGCTGATTTGATGAAGTCCCGGGGCCGACTGGAGCAGTCCCCGGGCCGAGCTCTGGAGTCTTCGATCTTGCTACTGCAGTCCCCAGGCCGGGTTCTGAAGTCCCCGGGCCGGCTTTGACTGTATGTTTCTTGGAGTTGGATCCGTCCTCCTCAGGCGGAGCCGGCACATAGATTGAATCTGATTCTAGTGACGGCTTGATAGAAGGCTTGAGGAGGCGCCAGAGGGCGACACCAGATGGTATTGCCTGGCGGGTGGAGCCAATTCGTGCCAAGGCGTCTGCTTGGTCGTTGTCGTTTCTTGGCACGTGGAGGAACTCGCACCCCTTGAAGTATCCGCTGAGTTGCTGGACGAGGAAACGGTAGCTCGCCATATTTGCGTCCTTGGCATCCCAATCACCAGATGATTGTTGGACCACCAAGTCAGAGTCGCCATAACACAGGATCCAGCGAATGCCGAGTTCTTTGGCAAGCCGGAGACCGTGGATGAGCGCCTCGTACTCGGCCATGTTGTTGGAGGCGGCGAAGTGGATCTGTAGCGCATATCTGAGCTTGTCGCCCTTGGGGGAAGTGAGGACGACGCCGGCTCCCAGGCCGGTGCGCATCTTGGAGCCGTCGAAGTGCATCCGCCAATGGGTGGAGTCGGGCGCTGGCGGCAGATACTGGGTCTCGGCCCAGTCGACGAGGAAGTCGGCCAGTGCTTGTGACTTGATGGCGGTGCGGGGCTCGTAGTAGATGGTGTAGGGAGCCAGGTCGATGGCCCATTTGGCCACCCGGCCAGAAGCATCTCGGCTTCCAATGATCTCGGCCAGTGGAGCTGTGCAGACCACGGTGATTGGATGCTCCTGGAAGTAAGGCTTCAATTTCTTGGCGGCAAAATGCACGCCGTAGCACATCTTCTGGTAATGGGGGTAGTTCTGCTTGGAGGTCGACAGCACCTCGCTCAAGTAATATACCGGTCTCTGGACGGGTAGCGCCTTGCCTTCCTCCTTGCGCTCGACTACAATGACCGTGCTGACTACTCGGCTGGTGGCGGCAATGTATAGGAGCATGGGCTCTTTGGGAGTCGGAGCCGCCAGCACAGGGGGAGTAGTCAACATCTTCTTTAGTTGGAGAAAAGCCTCGTCCGCCTTGGGAGTCCACTCAAAGAAGGTCGTCTTCTTCATGAGCTGATACAAGGGGAGAGCCTTCTCGCCCAGTCGACTGATGAATCGGCTGATGGATGCCAAACAGCCGGTGAACTTCTGCACATCTAACAGTCGTCTGGGTGCCTCCATCCTCTCGATGGCCTTGATCTTTACTGGATTGCACTCTATGCCGCGTTCGGAGACCAGGAAACCGAGGAGCTGGCCGGCTGGTACTCCGAAAACGCACTTCTCCGGGTTGAGCTTGATCTGGAATCGGCGCAGATTCTCAAATGTTTCCTTGAGGTCCTCCAGCAAGGTTCCACGCTTCTCTGTCTTCACCACCACGTCATCCACATAGACGTGGGCATTTCTGCCGAGTTGCTTCAGGAGGCACTTCTGCATGCAACGCTGAAAGGTGGCGCCGGCGTTTCTCAAGCCGAACGTCATGGTCAGGTAGCAGAAGGCTCCAAACGGCGTGATGAAGGCGGTCTTCAGTCTGTCAGCCGGGTTCAGCTTGATCTGATGATACCCGGAATATGCGTCTAGGAAACTCAACAGCTCGCATCCGGCTGTGGAGTCTATCACCTGATCAATTCTTGGCAGAGCAAATGGGTCCTTGGGGCAGGCTTTGTTGAGGCTCGTGTAATCAATGCACATCCGCCACTGCTTGTTCTTCTTCAGCACCAGTACTGGGTTTGCCAGCCACTCTGGAAAAAATACTTCCATGATGAAGCCGGCTGCAAGGAGCCGGGCTATTTCTTCTCCAACAACTCTTCTTTTTTCTTCTGACAGGCGGCGCAAGGGCTGCCTGACGGGCTTCATATCAGATCGGACGTGTAATTTGTGCTCGGCGAATTCCGTCGGGACACCAGGCATGTCCTTGGGGGACCATGCGAAGATGTCGCGATTCTCACGGAGGAAATCGACGAGCTCGCCTTCCTATTTGCTGTCAAGGCCTGTGCCCATGACAGCGTACCTCTCCGGGTGCTCCGGGTCCAACGGTATCTTCTTTGTTTCTCTGGCCGGCTTGAATGATCCTTCTGCTTCCGACTCCTTGGGGTCGGGCGATAACTCGGGCTGCTTGCCGGCCATCGCCACGACCCGATCAAGGAGCCGTTTCTCAGCTGCGATCACCAAGGACTCGGCCAGCCGACTGCTTTCGGCCGCGCAAGCGGACGACTTCCTGTAGTCGCCGGACACGGTTAGGATTCCCTTGGAACTCGGCATCTTCATCTTGAGGTAGGCGTAGTGGGGGACCGCCATGAACTTGGCCAAGGCGGGTCGGCCAAGCAGTGCATGATATGGGCTCTCAAGGTCCACCACCTCAAACCAAATTGGCTCTCGGCGGAAATGATCTTTGTCTCCGAAGAGGACATCTATCAGGATCTTGCCGATTGGTGAGCAGGAAAGGCCAGGGACGATTCCGTGGAACACAGTCCGGCTGCTCTGAAGCTGTCTTCGCTTGATTCCTAATTTCTCCATTGTATCCTTGTACAGGATGTTGATACTGCTGCCTCCGTCTATCAGTACTCGCGAGAAGCGAGCGGCCCGCCTATCCGTGGCGAGTGTGGCGCCTAAGACCAAGGCGTAGGAGCCTGGACTCGGCATCACCTCTGGGTGATCAGCTCTGCTCCAACTGATAGGCTTCTCGGACCAATGCATGAACTCTGGAGTGCCTGATGCAACCGCATTTACTTCTTGCTGCTGTTGGCGCCTGCTGCGCCGGTCATCCGCTACACTGGTGAACACCACATAGGCTCCGTGCTCATCTGGGAACTCGTCTTGTATCGCGCCGACTGGCCTGACAGCCGGCTGCTGGGGCGACAGTGGAGGAGGCGGCCCAGCAGGAGGGGGAGGGAGCAGGCCGTCCCCCTTGGCGATTCTGGTCAGCCAGTGGCATTTCCTGGTGGTGTGGTTTGACGGCTTCGCGCCGTTGTGGAACTTGCAGGGACCATCTAGAGTCTGCTCGTAGGAGAAAGCCGACGGCCAGTTGGACTTGCCGCCCTTCTGCCGCTTCGCCGGAGGCCGTCCTCTGTCGTTGCCACTTGCCGACTGCTGGAAGTCGGCTGTGGGGCCTTGCGCTTCTGGTCATTCTGCTGTTGCCGCCGACTGGTGTCTCCAGCCGGAGTTCTTGGAGCCTGAGGGGCGACTTTACCAGTTGTGCTGACCCGAATCTCCGCCTTCATGGAGGAGTCGGCCGTGGCGTACTTGTCCGCTGTGATCAGCAGCTCGTCGAGGGTCTCCGGCTCGTCGCAGAGGAGCTTGTGCTTGAGGAGGGTGCCTTCTCTGCACCCGGCAGTAAAGTACTCGATAGCCTGCACCTCGTGCACGCCCTTGCAGGAGTTCCGGAGTTCGCCCCATCGCGTGAGGTAGTCGCGAGTAGACTCGTCAGGGCCTTGCACGCACAAGGAGAGCTGGCGTGGCTTGGGAGGTCGCTTGTACGTGCTCGTGAAGTTGCGGACGAAAGCCTCGGTGAAGTCGACCCAGCTATTGATGCTGCGAGGCTTCAGACTGTTTAACCACGTCCGGGCCGAGCCCTGGAGCATGAGCGGGACGTATCATACGGCAACACGCTTGTTGCCGTTCGCTATGTTGACGGCTGTGGAGTAGTCGATCAGCCAATCTTCCGGCTTCACGGTGCCGGTATATTTGGGCGTGTCTCGGGGGAGCGTGAACCCTTTGGGAAAGGGCTCGTCCCGGATGCGGGGTCCAAAGCAGGGGGGACCCAACTCGTCTTCTTCTTCCAGCGCCAGGGATCGGTGGAGTCGGTCGATCCGGTGGCGGGCGTCGTTCTCTCCGACTCCCTCTCGGCGGCCAAGGCGGTCGCCGAGAGTCGGATGCTCTATGGGCAACGGGGAGACTTGTCTTTCTCTGCGAGGAGGGGGAGGTAAGTAGTCGTCCCACCGTTCCACCGCTCTAGGGCGGCCGTCTTGGTCGCGCTCGATGGTGATGTGAGTCCGACTGCGGCTGGCAGCCGGCTCCTTGTCCTTCTTCCCACGGGCCCCGCCAGTCGGCGTTCGAGATGTCGCACCTTGGTCTCGGTGAGGTGGTGGGTCGTTGTTTTGGCGTTGCGGCGCCTCGGTGCGGCAGCCGGCATTATTCTGCACGGCAGCCGCGTCGAGGAGCTGCTGAACTCGCTCCGTCATTATTCGGCGCTCTTCACCTTCGAAGTTGTCGAGCTCGTCTGCCGCCGCCTGGGCAGCTCGGATATTCTCTGCGGGCGTGGCATACACAGGGCGATCAGCCTCGAAGAGGTTGGCGATTGCCGCGCCGCACTGTCGGACCGCGCCTAAGCGGCTAGGCCCGGTTGGAGCCGGCGAGCCGCCTACGGCGTGATCCATCTCTCGTTGGTAAGCTTCTGACAAGCGCCTCATGCTTGCCAGCTTCTTCGTGCCCTTGATGAGCTGAAGGCGGAGCGCCTCCAGCGTCCCGGCGTCGGCGTCTTCCGGAATCGATGCTGTAAGGTCTCGCAGGGCCGCGTCAAACGGGTCATGCGCTCCTTCTCCAGAGCGCTCGCCGTGCTCGAGGACGAGGACCTCAGTGACGGTACGTCCGCCGCTCCCCGCGTACGAGAGCGGCTCATCGTAGACCACCACATTGGTGGGGAACGCGTCGAGCGACGCGGTGTCGGAGTCGACCAGCATCGGGTCGGTGGATCCTATGGACTCCAGGTCCGCGGCAGGCTCGCCGGCGACGTGGAGTTGGTCAAGGAGGCCCGCGAGGAGGCTCTCGGGGCCGCTCGCGCCTGCGTCGGGCGCAGGCTCGTCGGAGAGGCAAACCTTGCCGACAAGATCGGCGAGGCAGCTGGCTGCACAGGCGATCTCAGCGCCGCGTAGCGCGTCGGCACAGACGCTGTCCGGCGTGCCGGGCTGGCTGTGCTCGCCGGGGAGGAACAGGGTTCCCGTCCAGAGCAGATCTCCGGACGACGGTGCACCTCGCCCCACGGTGGGCGCCAAATGTCGGGGGTTGGATACGACATATGCCAAAGGATGGCTTATCATGGTGGGAGCGAGTAGAACGTCGCCGGTGCCTGGAAGCGGGATGAGGCGAAGACATGCACGCCGGCGGAACTTACCCAGCTTCAGGGCTCTCCTAGGAGATAACACCCCTACTGCTACTCTGCGGGGTCTCCGCATGATCACTAAAGCAAAGTGACTACAATGGTGCTCCTGGAGCTGTTTCGGGAGGTAGGAGAGGGCAAGGCTAGCTCCCTCCTTCCTAGGCTATCTGGTTTATCTCTCTCTCTAGGTCCGAACCCTTTGCATGGGTGCCCCGGGAGGTTTATATAGGCCTACCCCCCGGGGGTACGATAGTAATCCGGCTGGGCACGGGTCCCAGCCGTCTGTCTCTCAGGCCGCCGTCCTTCTCGCCAGCTTCTGGGGCCCGCCGACTGGAGGGTCCCGCGGACAGGCTTGATACTGTAGCGGCACTCCTGGTGACGCTGGCTCGGTCATCGGGTCGTGGCAACAGTGCCTCCGTCTATCGGGCGATCACTATCACCATTCCCCATCTTATCTGATTAATGGCTCGTGGGGTCCCGGGAGGAGTCGGCCGACTCCAGGGAGGCCGACTCCCACAGGTCCGTCTTCGGGTTGCCCAGGCCGCCTTCGGCCCACCCACTGACAGGCGGCCCCACCGCCTTCGGGTCGTACAGGCCGGCGTCGTGGGCACAGTGTACTGCGTACTGAGGCTGAGATTAGGGCAGGCATGGCAACAGTGCCGCATCTCGCCGGAGATCTTCTAGCGGTACGGCTCACTGTAGCCATGCCGGCCCTTCATAGGCAGGGGGGAAATGGCCATGCCATGACCGTACCCCGCGTCGTACTTCGGGATGAGGAAGGAGTCTTGGGCCGACTCTCCATAGTCGGCCTCCCTGAAAGTCGCCAGCTTGGAGTCGGCTTATCTGGAAGTCGCCAGCTTGGAGTCGGCTTATCTGGGAGTCGCTGTCTTGGACTCGGCATATCTTGGGGTCGCTCCTGGGACTCGGCCTGAGGGGCGCGGCCTGCCCCGATGTCTTGAAATGTCCTGGGGCTCGGGTTAGCCTACCCGTGGCCCATTACTCCGACACCGGTGGCTTCCTTGTTTTTTGACTGTGGGGGCTCTAAGGCCTCCTCATCAAATTCCGCTAGTAATTTTCGCTTCGGGTAGCTCTTTGTGTGGTGACTATCGCCGTACTTGTGTGCGGTGTTGAGTACTTTGCCCCATCTGATTCTGAGTGCATCTTCCGCTGTTTTGAGCTTCCGCTTCTGCTTTTTCAGGCTACGCGCAGTGGCAACGAGCCTTTGGTGGAGGTTCTTCTTCTCCAGCAACTTGTCCGGCGTGAGGTCGTCCGGACTATTATCTTCACCGAGGACGGGTTGTTCGGTTTGTTTATCCAAGTTGCCATGTTCGGACGGTTGCTCGACGGCATGTTCGTCGTCCGCCGGTCCGTCCTGCTCTATGGTTGGGTCTCTGTCGAGGTGCGGTTTGGCGCGGCGCTTCCGTCGCCGCTTTGATTGCTTTTCGAGGGAACGATCCCTCGTTGCGCCTTTTTGATCCTCGTCGTTGTTTCTTTTAGTTGTGTCCACCATGTATACATCGTGGGATGAGGTGGTTGTCCAGTGCCCTATAGGCGCTGGTTCTTGTTCGTCTTCTTCATCGGCGTCCATACCGTCGATGTCTTCGGAGTCGAAGTCGAGCATGTCGGTTAAATCGTCGACAGTGGCTACGAAGTGGGTGGTGGGTGGGTTTCGAATTTCTTCGTTGTCCGCATCCCAACCTTGCTGACCATAGTCCGTCCAGGGCTCTCCTGATAAATAAAGAGACTTTAGTGAATTCAGGATGTCGCCAAAGGGCGAGCGTTGAAAGATGTCTGCGGCGGTGAACTCCATGATTGGAGCTCAATTGGGTTCGATCGGGAGGGGTGCTGAATATTCGGAGTCCGGAAAGGAGTCCAGCACCTTGGAGTCACGAGCTCCGCGAAGGACAAGATTAGAGTTCGGCTCGATCGCCGTAGGAATTGCAGCCCCCGAGGCGGCGTCCAGTCACCCGTCCTCGACCGGCGCAGTCGACTCCGAGACTGTCCGGCGGCAGAGCTAGATCATGCCCATCGTGACAGTGCGGTGCGCTCGGCTGTGGCTCGAATCCGTCGAAGATCAAGTCTCCGCGGATGTCGGTCGTTTAGTTTAAACTTCCAAATCTGACCTGGTGGCCAGGGGCGTAGCTTTCAATCTGCTCGAGATGGCCAAGTGAATTGGCCTGCAATGCGAAGCCGCCGAATTCGAAGATCTGTCCGGGGAGAAAAATCTCACCCTGGACCGCGTCGTGGTTGATGATCGAAGAAGCCATCCAGCCTAAAGGTGACGACACAGAGGAACTCTCAATGAAAGCACCAATGTCGGTGTCAAAACCGACGGATCTCGGATAGGGGGTCCCGAACTGTGCGTCTAGGCGGATGGTAACAGGAGACAAGGGACACGATGTTTTTACCCAGGTTCGGGCCCTCTCGATGGAGGTAAAACCCTACTCCTGCTTGATTAATATTGATGATATGGGTAGTACAAGAGTTGATCTACCACGAGATTAGAGAGGCTAAACCCTAGAAGCTAGCCTATGGTATGACTGTTGTTCGTCCTACGGACTAAAACCCTCCGGTTTATATAGACACCAGAGAGGGCTAGGGTTACACAGAGTCGGTTACAATGGGAGGAGATCTACATATCATATCCCCAAGCTTGCCTCCACGCCAAGGAAAGTCCTATCCGGAGACTGGACGAAGTTTTCAATCTTGTATCTTCATAGTCCGGGAGTCCGGCCAAAGGTCATAGTCCGGCCATCCGGACACCCCCTAATCCAGGACTCCCTCACCCACTTAGTTTCTTTTCGAGTTTTCATACACTTATAGCTCTAGTGCATCCGTTGCATGGCAATCCCTACTCACTTGCATAGATATTGATTGATGGGAATCTTCATAGCCCATTAATTTGTCTAGTTGATGTAAGACTTTCTCCTTCTTTTTGTCTTCTCCATAACCACCATATTCTATTCCACCTATATTGCTATATCCATGGCTCACGCTCATGTATTGCATGAAAGTTGAAAAAGTTTTGAGAACAATAAAACTATGAAACAATTGCTTGGCTTGTCATTGGGGTTGTGCATGATGAAATACTTTGTGTGATGAAGATGGAGCATAGCCAGACTGTATGATTTTGTAGGGATAACTTTCTTTGGCCATGCCATTTGGACAAGACATGATTGCTTTATTAGTATGCTTGAAGTATTATTGTTTTTATGTCAATATTAAACTTTTGTTTTTAAACTTATGGATCTCAATATTCTTGCCACAATAAATAAGATTGCATTGGTAAATATGTTAGGTAGCATTCCACATCAAAAATTCTATTTTTATCATTTACCTACTCGAGGACAAGCAGGAATTAAGCTTGGGGATGCTTGATATTTCTCCAACGTATCTATAATTTTTTATTATTCCATGCTATTATATTATCTATTTTGGATGTTTTATATGCATTAATATACTATTTTATATCATTTTTGGGACTAACCTATTAACCTAGTCCCAGTATTAGTTGTTGTTTTTTCCTTGTTTTTGGCTTTTTCCAAAAGGAATATCAAACTGAGTCCAAATAGAATAAATCTTTCGCGATGATTTTCGTTGGACCAGAAGACACCTAGAAGACTTAGCGAGGGGGTCAGAAGACTCACGAGCAGTCTACAAGCCCTCAGGGCGCGCCCTAGGGGGGCGCCCCTGGCTTGTGGGCCCCTCGGGAGTCCCCCAACTCTAGTCTTTGCACTATAAATTTCAAAATATTCCCCAAACAGCATAAGCATCCACAAAAATACTTTTCCGCCACCGCAAGTCTCTGTTCCCGTGAGATCCTATCTTGGGGCCTTTTTCGGTGATCTACCGGAGGGGGATTCGATCGCGGAGGGCCTCTACATCAACCTTGTTGCCCTATCGATGATGTGTGAGTAGTTTACCATAGACCTACAGGTCCATAGCTAGTAGCTAGATGGCTTCTTCTCTCTCTTTGATCTTCAATACCATGTTCTCCTCGATGTTCTTGGAGTTCTATCCGATGTAATCTTCTTTTGCGGTGTGTTTGTTGAGATCCGATGAATTGTGGATTTATGATCAGATTATCTATGAATATTATTTGAGTCTCCTCTAAATTCTTATATGCATGATTTGATAGCTTTGTATTTTGCTCCGATTTATTGATTTGGTTTGGCCAACTAGATTGAGCTATCTTGCAATGGGAGAGGTGCTTTGTGGTGGGTTCAATCTTGCGGTGTCCCAATGATAGAAGGGACAACGAGGCACGTATTGTATTGTTGTCATTAAGGGTAAAAGGATGGGGTTTACATCATATTGCTTGAGCTTATCCCTCTACATCATGTCATCTTGCTTAAAGTGTTAGTCTTTTCTCTTGAACTTCATACTCTAGATGCAGGCAGGAGTCGGTCGATGTGTGGAGTAATAGTAGTAGATGCAGGCAGGAGTCGGTCTACTTGTCACGGATGTGATGCCTATATTCATGATCATTTCCTTAGATATCGTCATAACTATGCTCTTTTCTATCAATTGCTCAACAGTAATTTGTTTACCCACCGTAAGCTTTATTCAAGAGAGAAGGCTCTAGTGAAACCTATGGCCCCCGGGTCTATTTTCCATCATATATTTTCAGATCTATAAAACCAAAAACCCAAAAATACCTTGCTCCAATTTATTTGTTTTTACTTTGTTTTACTTTTTAGTAATCTTTTATATCTATGTCTATCAGATCTCATCCTTGCAAGTGACCATAGAGGGATTGACAACCCCTTTACCGCGTTGGGTGCAAGTTTTGATTGTTTGTGCAGGTGCATATATTGGAGACTTTCTTGTACCTCCTACTGGATTGATACATTGGTTCCCAACTGAGGGAAATACTTATGTCTACTTTTCTTCATCACCCTTTCCTCTTCAAGGGAAAAACTAACGCAAGCTCAAAAAGTAGCAGCACACAATGCTCATGGCAACCGCATGTAGACCACAAACGCCGCACCACATTTGGGGTCGTCGCCCCAATGTACCATCCAACAATCTTGTTGCCCTCATAGCTCATGGTCATCACCCGAGCCATGTTGAGCTCTACCTCATGGATTCATTGTCGCTACGCTGCCTGAGGCCGCTGCCTTGGCTCTAGACGAATATATCGGAGCCGCTGCCCCGGTGTACACCGACCTTGAAAATGCAAGAACTTGCACATTATACAAAGGTTGACCCTCCAAAGCGATGCCTCCAAGGAGGTTATAACATAAATGTCAGCGCCACCCACTCCAGTGAAAGGAGATTTAGGTACTCATCTGAAGAGCCCAAGCACACTAAGGGAGAGGAAGAAGAGCTCTAAGCCAGCGTCTCCAAGGAGGTCACAACAATGACAGGGCAGCGTAGATGCAACCGTATGCAGCCAGAGGTGGTATGCAAGCGACGGCGAGCACCGATGTTGTGACCATGGGGCGTCGTACTGCCTTGGCTCTAGACGAATATATTGGAGCCCCTGCCCCAGCGTACGTTGACCTTGAAAATGCAAGAACTTGCACATTATACAAAGGTTGACCCTCCAAAGCGATGCCTCCAAACAGGTTGTAACATAAATGCCAGCGCCCACCCAGTCCAGTGAAAGGAGGTTTAGGTACTCATCCGAAGAGCCCAAGCACATTAAGGGAGAGGAAGAAGAGCTCTAAGCCAGCGCCTCCAAGGAGGTCACAACAATCACGGGGCAGCATAGCTACAACCGCATGCAGCCAGAGGTGGTATGCAAGCAATGGCGAGCACCGATGTTGTGACCATGGGGTGTCATACTTGCAACCGCCTGCGGGTAGAGCTGGGACGCCAACATCAATGAGCACCAATCCTACAATGCGAGGCGGAGGAGATGCAACTGCCTGCGGGCAGAGTTGCGATGGTGCTGCAGGGCCAGCCAGTACTACCATGAGGACGATAATGTGCATTGTTGTGAGGCAGCCGGTGTTGGTGCTGCACCAATCAGGAGATGCGCTCAAGAGAAGGGTAGGTGGGAGGAGAGTGTGTGCACACGACTTGCATGGATCCTAGTTTTTATTGCCGACGGCATAGGGAGAATGTGCATGTGACGAAACTAGTTGATCTAATGGCTATGCATGTGCTGATCTGACAATGTTGGAGGCCACTGATCGAGGCTGGCCTTGGTCAACCGACCCCTAGCATCGCCAATCTGCATGTATGGGTCTTAAAAATCAGCCGAACATAATAGTATCTCTAGAAGATCTCGCAAAAAGCCCCGATCGCTATACTAACTGTCGTTTTACGGTACCAGTGAGGAAAATCATCCCGCGCATGTCCCTAAAATGGCTCGTCCCATAAGTTTTTTTGGGGAGCGGTATATTTCGGCCCTCCCATCGCATATGACCAGCTCTCCCCCTCCCCACCACTGCCAACGATCTCCCTGGCCTTGTGCCAACTAGCGTCGTCGCTCCCCTAATCAATGGCATGGAGCCTTTGAACTAACCGCCCGTCGATTTTCATACCTTGACGACGCTATTTGTGCCACCTCAACCGTCTGTGCCTCCCTCGGTCGACCTCCCCACCGCCATGCCAACTTTTTCCGTCGCCGGCATGAAGCAGAAGCGGCAGGGGAACTATGTCGTCCATGGAGCCATCATCGCCATCGCGCCATCTTCTTCCACCATGCTCCCTCCCGTCTTGATGCCCAGCTCCAGGACAGGCGCCTCCTCCACCCCCTCCGATGGACGGCCAAAATCACCACCCCCCAAGGAAGAAAGCGATGGTGGCTCGAGGACACGCGCCTCCTCCACCCAATTCGGCAGCCCATGAAGCACGCAATCCTAGCCACTCCACCGACGTCCACAACATGTTGAAAAGAATGGAGATCATGTTTCGAAGGAGGAAAGAGCTTCAACATCTTATGGCCAGTGGTGGTGGTTTCAACAATGGAGGTGGTGGTGGAGGTTTCAGCAATGAAGGTGGTGGTGGTTTCAACAATGGAGGGGGAGGAGGTGGTGGTTTCGGTGATGGAGGTGGTGGTGGTGATTTCGACAATGGAGGTGGTAGTGGTGGTTGTTTCGGCAATGAAGGTAGTTTCGATAATGGGGGAGGGGTGGTGGTGGTGGTTTTGGCAATGCAGGTGGTGGTGCTTTTGATAATGTTGGTGATGGTGGTGATGCTTTCGTCAATGGAGGTGGTGGTGGTGATGCTTCGGCCAATGAAGGTGATGGTGGTGGTGCTTCCGGTAATGGCGGTGATCATTCTTCCGCCAATGTTGTTGACAAAGGTGGTGCTTTGGTCGGTTGTGGTGGAGATCATCTTGGGAATAATGGTGTTGCTTAATTTGATCACATTTAATTGTACTCCCTACATCCCATTTTGTTAGGCGTATTAGCTTTTGCATGCAAGCCCAATATGTAAGGCACATGCATCTGATTTTTGCTCTCCATTAATTATAAAGGATTGCTAATTTCCTGGATATAGAGATTGTGCATGCCTCCCTACTTTTCAAGGGGTCGTGGATGCTTCCCTCCATGATGCCTTAAGTAAGGATAAATGGTCGTGGACGTTTATGCCAGACTGAAAGGAGGGAGATGATGCATCTGATACTAGATGTTAGTGTCCAACTCGATCTAGCCCACACTCCACTTAGGCCAACTCCATCGTGCGACCCCATCCTGTCCGGCCCCATCCGTTTGGGGTAAAACGGACAAACCGGGCGGCCCAGCGCGCGGGAGCAAATGGAATTTTTTCCGTTTTGTGTCCTCTTTCGACCCATCCCCGGCCCAAGTTTGCACTGATTTTGGGGTGAAACGGACAGCGCGCGGACGGGCGGGACGCGCGCGCTTGTCCTCCCCTGGCCCGCCTGTCGGTGACACAAAGCACCCCCCCCCCCCCGTGGCCCCTTTGGCGACATTTCCCCCCAAACCCTCCCATGTCCTGCTGAGGGAGTCCTGGATTAGGGGGTGTCCGGATGGCCGGACTATGACCTTTGGCCGAACACCCGGACTATGAAGATACAAGATTGAAGACTTCGTCCCATGTCCGGATGGGACTTTCCTTGGCGTGGAAGGCAAGCTTAGCGATACAATGTGTAGATCTCCTACCATTGTAACCGACTCTGTGTAACCCTAGCCCTCTCTGGTGTCTATATAAACCGGAGAGTTTTAGTCCGTAGGACGAACAACAATCATACCATAGGCTAGCTTCTAGGGTTTGGCCTCTCTCATCTCGTGGTAGATCAACTCTTGTACTACCCATATCATCAATATTAATCAAGCAGGAGTAGGGTTTTACCTCCATCGAGAGGGTCCGAACCTGGGTAAAAACATCGTGTCCCTTGTCTCCTGTTACCATCCGCCTAGACGCACATTTCGGGACCCCCTACCCGAGATCCGCCGGTTTTGACACTGACATTGGTGCTTTCATTGAGAGTTCCACTGTGTCGTCGTCATCAGGAAGGATGGCGCATCCCGTCTTTAAAGACAGCGTTGTTGCTAAAGGAGCTTTGGCTATCGGCCAAACTCTCCGTCTAGGCGGTTTTCTTATGACCGCCTGTTCGGCCGCCGCGCCGACGATGACCTCTCGGGTCATCGAAACCAAACTCCACGTTGACTCGGAACTTGCCAAGCAGTTAGATCCGATGGAGCTCTCTTCCTTAAACGAGCTCTTGGATTGCATCGCCGCCCTGGGAGTCGCTACAGACTACGATCAGATTGGGCTTAAACCCGATCCAAGAGAAATTGACTCTCCCCAGGTCACCCACCACGTCGCGGTGGTGGAGGAGCAATGCGGCGAATCTATACCCATCTTAAGGACCAAATATGTCTGGATTCCCGATCCCCCCAAGCCGGATACCCGCGGAGGGGAGGACGTCACTCAAGCCCTGAACCTAAAGTCAGGCAGTGGGCCAGATTCATTGGACATCATCCAAGAACCCAAGCTTCTGAATTCGGAAACTCCTTGGCCCCTGGGCCTCAGATCGGGCGAGGTTCTGGATTTAACTCCACCCACCCACCCTAACATAAGGGATCTATCCCAAGTTCGGCAAGAGCCCACGGAAACAGTACATCATTACTGGGACAGATTCCTCCTGGTTATGAACAGGATAGAGGACTGCCACGAGGAGGATGCAAGTTCATCCTTCTGCAATAATTGCACGGACATCGGAATCCTCAACGCCATAAGTCGCCGTGATATTACACGCTTCACTGACTTGGCATCCATGGTACGAAAATACTGTGCGATGGAAAGCGTCCGAAAAACCGAAATAAAATTCTGGGATGATCCGGCCCTGAATACAACCCCAATCCGAAATAAAAGGGCGCATTATCGCCATGCACAGGGGTTAATCACCAAAAAAACAAAAACCTTCCATAGGGTATGGAACCGTACTGGAGGGATGGCTCAATGGACCCTGTAAAATTCATAGTACAGAGGGCGTCACACCAACTCATAGCTTTAGAGCATGTTGGATACTCTGGCAGGTGGCCAGAAGTGGCGAGGAGCTTCTAACTCCAGAATCCGCACAGCACCACCCCGGGAATACCAGTACGGTATCAACAGTCTTCGAGACTTTCGCATTAAACAATATGCGGAAACGAACACTCCGCAGCCTTACCGAAGTCTACCAGGTAGCAACAATAAACCCATGGAGTGACACGGCTATTACCTTTAATGTCAGTGATGAACCTAAATTTCGAATAGCCCGAGCACCAGCCGCATTGGTCCTCAGTCCGATAGTGGACGGCTTTCGACTTACCAAGGTACTCATGGACGGTGGTAGCGGATTGAACCTCATTTATGAGGAAACCCTTTGAAAAATGGAAATAGACTGGAGCCGCATTGAGCGGAGCAACACAACCTTTAGAGGAATAATCCCCAGTCGGGAAGCGTGTTGTACAAGAAAAATCACACTGGATGTGGTGTTCGGCACGCCGGATAATTACAGGTCCGAGGAGGTCACATTTCAAGTGGCCCCGTTCAGCAGCGGATACCACGCTCTGTTAGGGCGAGAGGCATTCACAATTTTTCAAGCTATACCCCATTACGGGTACATGAAGCTCAAAATGGCCGGACCCAATGGAATCATCACTCTTGCTAGTGACCCGGACATAGCACTCTGCGCCGAAAACAAGACAGCCGCACTGGCCCTTGAGGCATTATCCGAAGCCCTAGCGGTCGAGGAACTAACTACGCTGCACTCCACGGTGGACAGGGACGACGTGATACTCAACAAAAGATCCAAGTCCACCTCTTTTAAACCGGCAGACGAAATAGTCAAATTCTAAGTCCATCCAACGGACCCTACAAAAATGGCCTCCATCGAGGCACAATTAAACGCTGATGCAGACGCCGCACTACAAGAATTCCTACGCGAAAATTGGGACATCTTTGCCTGGCACCCTTCAGACATGCCAGGAATCCCACGCAGGCTAGCCGAGCACAGCCTAAACATCCTAAAAGGATTCAAGCCTGTTAAGTAGGCTCTTCGGCGTTTCTCTGAACCTAAGAGACAAGCCATGGGAGAGGAGCTAGCCAAACTACTGGAAGCAGGATTCATGAGAGATATAAACATCCGGACTGGCTAGCAAACCTGGTGATGGTACCAAAGAAGGACAAATCCTGGCGCCTATGCATCGATTTCAAGGACCTCAACAAGGCTTGCCTAAAGGATCCCTTCCCCCTCCCCCGCATTGATCAAATCATCGATGCTACCGCAGGAAACGATTCATTGTGTTTCCTCGACGCATACTCTGGCTACCATCAAATTAAGATGGCATAGCCAGACCAAGCCGCAACGGCATTTATCACCCCATACGGCCCATTCTGCTTCAACACAATGCCCTTTGGGCTCAAAAACGCCGGCGCAACATATCAGCGCATGATTCAGACATGTCTGGCCAACCAGATCGGCAAAACAGTTGAAGCATACGTGGATGACGTGGTCGTGAAGACCAAGCATGTCGAAACTCTAATAGACGACTTGAGGCTCATGTTCGATAACCTCCGAACATATGACATCAAGCTTAACCCGGAAAAATGCATTTTCGGCGTACCAGCCGGAAAGCTCTTGGGCTTCATCGTATTCGGTAGAGGAATTGAAGCAAACCCAGCCAAGATCCGAGCTCTGTCACAACTGGATATTCCAAAGGACCTCAAACAAATACAAAAATTGACTGGATGTGTGGCGGCTCTAAGCCGCTTCATCTCCCGCTTGGGAGAAAAGGCATTACCCCTTTATCGCCTCCTCCGATGCACCGAACACTTCGAGAGGACGGATGCTGCCACAGCCGGACTCAAAGAAATAAAAGCCATATTGGCAACAAACCCGGTCCTGGCCGCGCCTAATATCGGCGAACCAATGCTATTATACATTGCGGCAACTCATCAAGTTGTAAGCGCAGTGCTCGTCGTCGAACGAGAAACGGACGGACACAAATTCCCCCTTCAAAAACCAGTTTACTATGTGTCCACTGTCCTCACTCCATGCAAGTCACGGTACCCGCATTATCAAAAGATAGTGTATGCGGTGTTCATGGCATCCCGGAAGCTATGACACTACTTTCAAGAGTGTTCAATAACAGTAGCCTCCGAAGTACCTCTTAATGATATTATAAACAACCGCGACGCGACGGGACGGATTGCCAAATGGGCCATTGAGATCCTCCCGTTCGACATAACCTATAAGCCACGGCGAGCTATCAAGTCGCAAGTTTTGGCTGACTTTGTCGCCGAATGGACTGAAGCCGAACTCCCTAAAGAGTACGGCACATATTCCAACTGGATTATGCACTTCGACGGCTCCAAAATGCTAGCGGGTCTGGGGGCTGGCGTTGTTCTAATGTCCCCAACAGGAGATACAGTCCAATATATACTCCAGATAATGTATACAGACTCTAACAATGCAGGCGAATATGAGGCCCTTCTGCATGGTCTCCGGATGGCAGTCTCCATGGGCAGTCAACGCCTAGAGGTGCGTGGGGATTCGAACCTCGCGATATCCCAAATAAATGGAGATTTTGACACCAAAGATCCGAAAATGGCAGCATATCGCAATGCCGTCCTAAAAATGTCAGCTCGGTTCGAGGGGCTCGAATTTCACCATATAGCCCAGGAAAACAATTAGGCAACAGACGTCTTGGCACGCATCGGCGCAAAGTGCAATGCAGTCCCTCCCAACATTTTCTTGGAAAGGCTATTCAAGCCATCCGTACAATGGGAAGGGGAATCCGGAAATAACAACCCGGATCCAGCCGCACCACCTGACACCGAACATTCTGACACAATGGGAGGCTCGGCCAACAAAGTAACATCCTCAGCCCACGTAATAATGGCAGTCATTGCCCCATGGACAGAACCATTCTTAGCCTACTTAACTAGGCAGGAACTTCCCGAGGACCAAAACGAGGCATGCTGCATAATGCGGCGGTCTAAAGCCTATAAAGTCCACGAAGGATAGCTTTATAAGAAAAGCACCACCGGAGTCCTTCAAAGGTGTACCTCCGAAGAGGAAGGGCAGAACCTTTTGGCTGAAATTCATGCCGGACTCGGCGGGCACCACGCCGCAGCCCAGGCCCTTGTAAGCAAGGCCTTCCGTACTAGATTTTATTGGCCTACAGCCTGGGCAGATGCTCAGGACTTAGTCCAACGATGTGTCGGCTGCCAGTTATTCGCTAACCAAAGCCATATGCTACCCACCGCCCTCCGAACTATACCCATCACCTGGCCCTTCGCGGTCTGGGGGCTTGACATGGTTGGACCCCTTAAAGGGGGAACCCACAAGCAAAAATACTTATTGGTCATGGTTGACAAATTCACCAAATGGATAGAGGCCAAGCCTATCAAGACGGCCGAATCCGGACCAGTGATAGACTTCATATCAGGGGTCGTACATCGTTACGGCGTCCCCCACAGCATCATCACCGATAACAGCACGAACTTTACGGCCGGCGAGGTAAAACTCTGGTGCAAAAACATGGGCATCAAGCTCGACTACGCTTCAGTCTATCACCCACAAACTAACGGTCAGGTCGAGCGAGCAAATGGTCTAATCATGAGCGGCATCAAACCCAGACTAGTGCGGTCCCTCAAGGAATCTAACACGCACTGGGTAGAGGAGCTCGACTCCGTACTCTGGGGGTTGTGGACCACGCCGAACCGCACTACCGGATTCACACCATTTTTTATGGTATACGGCGCAGAGGCAATCCTGCCCTGCAACATAATTCATGACTCACCTCGCGTGCGCATGTACGAAGAAAGAGAAGCCGAACTCGATCGGTAGGACAGTTTGGACGCATTGGAGGAGGAGCGTGACGTGGCAAAAGCCCATTCCGCATTCTATCAACAGCAGGCTCGAAGATATCAAAGCAGAGAAGTACGGGCCAAGACTTACAAGTTGGCGAATTAGTTCTACGTCTGCCGGACAAGAAAAAGGACAAACTTAAGCCCAAATGGGAAGGTCCCTTCATAATCGACCGAGTCCTGACTTGTAGGGCGTACCGTCTACGAAATGCATCGGATAACCAACTCGAGCCGAACCCATGGAACGCAGCACGCCTACGAAGATTCTACGCCTAGAGCCGGACTCTGTGTTCGTCTCCTTCCTCTATCTATTTTTTACACATTAGCTGTCTTACATTTCTCTCCTTCTCCCTCGCACGCACACAATTGACGCGCTATTCGCGCTCATTATACCTGGGGGATTCTTTAACAGAAGCTTATTTATACGGGCCTCGTGCCCAAGACGCGCGTCACACTTCCGCACATACCTTTTATTCACCATTATATGCATCGATATGACTTAAGTTTTGGCCAAGCTGGGTTGCCTGGCTCCTGTGCTTACCCCTACGTTCCCGATTGTTCGGCTAGGTGGTAAAGGGAGCACCTCTGTGATTGTTACTGTCGGGTCAGCCGGATGTGTACCTCAGACTGGGTGAAGCCGAAAGCTAGCGTTCTTAAGGGAATATTCGGTCGGTGAACTAAAAGATGTTTTTTTACCTTGTTTATTTATCCGCCCATGGATGCTTTCCTGCTTTTTTTGCAGTTCGGACATGCACTTTAGGGCATGCCTCCCAGGGAAGGAACCCCTAACGGAACTATTCTCCCTGGAAGATGTTTCTTACTAACCATGTAACATAACATAACTAGTTGTGCACTTGTCTGATAAAGCACTAATGACCCCTACGCCTGGTCTCCACGCATGCCCCGGTTCTTACATAACCAAGAGGGTATTCGGACACACTCCGGACTATCAGGTCCCGAGGTTGAAACGAAAAGGTCTGCCATGACAAACGATCTACAATCCGGCTAGAAGGAATTTTACATGTCATTTTCAATTACATAGTCAATTTGACTAGGTATATTCCTCTTCAATACCATCCAATAGGCTGTCTAGTTTACAGTCCTGTTGGGATTATTTTGCGGCCAACTCTACTTGGCCGTACACTAAACTGACAGGGATCTCCTTCCCGTCGGGCCCCACAGGTCCGACCTCGGCCATATGGTTGGGGTCAGCCTTCGTGTACCGCGTCTTCACCATAGCCCAGGCTTGCCTGGCACCTTGACGACAGGCTGATATCTTCCATAATCAGAAGCGCCGCCGCGCTCCCTTCAACTTCTCTGCAAGCTCTCCAAGGCCTTCGGGCACGGAGACGGACGGCCACAAGGCCTGGGCAACGCCTTGCATCACCTGTCGAACTCGTTCGTGCAGTTGTGAGAGCTAGGGAAGAAGGTCACCCATAGAACCGGGCATTTCCTCCGCAGGTCGACCTGTCAGGATACCTACAGACATAACTCTGTCAATTCGACTTCCTCGCCGAACTCTTCTTTTCATAGTTCGTTCAAGCACTTACTGAACATGCCGCGTCGAAGCCGTCGATTCTCCTTCATGGAGTCTGACAGCTGAGCATGAACATCCTTTAGTTCCTCGCCCAGCTGGGTGTTGGCATCTTGAAGCTTTTTCTTCTCTTGCCTCACCCTCGTAAGCACGCTCTCACCGGCCTTTAACTGGTGCAAGAGTTGCTGCTTGTCCGGATCCACTCCGGCGCCATCTGCACTGTTATTGTCAGAATTGCACACATGCCGCACTTCACAACATACTTATCTTTCGAAGCGTATATTACCATAGGGGGTCTTAGTGGCCTTCCCTGTTGCGGCTAGTGCAGCCTCAAGTTGGGCTTTGCACTCTTCCAGCTCCTGGGACATATGGGTATTCTTTTTTGTAAGATCCTGCATAACAAATGATCCTTAAATCAGTTATTCTAATTGTTTCAAGTCTTTTACATACTGCTCTGTGGCTCTGGCTACACCATTTTGAGCGGCACGGAGGTGCGCGTCTCCCGAATTAAAAGCGTCCAACGCCTCTTGGGAAAAACAAGCGTCACGAAGAACAGTCCAACAACGCCTGTGGTTCATGGCACTCTCCACCTCAGAATTGGTGGCAGACAACCCGTTCACATCCTCTGTCGGAGG
The DNA here is from genome assembly GCF_018294505.1 of Triticum aestivum. Lineage (NCBI taxonomy): Eukaryota > Viridiplantae > Streptophyta > Magnoliopsida > Poales > Poaceae > Triticum > Triticum aestivum. Next base: position 402,022,013 of record NC_057795.1, on the reverse strand, counting down.
AGCGTCCTGTGCGCGCCCCGTGTTCGCCTCCGCTTCCGGACCCGGCCTTGAAGCCCCGCCGGTGGACATAGTCCAGCGGGCGATCTTCTTCCTGAAGAGAGCATGAGCGTTAGTATGCCTTGAGGGCATAAACCCCGGGCATTAAAATTGCACGCCGTACCGATGCGCCGGCGTCTCGATCCGGTCCGCACTTCTTTTTAACCCGCTGGGCCTCGATGGCCCTTGTTGGCTAGCTGCCGCGGGCTCGGCCCTCCGCCTCAAGGACCTCCTCTGCAAACGTTGTTGGTATACGAAAATAAGCATGGATGGATCCTCTTGAAAATGTTGGGCCTTCAGTCTCAATTACCTTTGAGGCTGGAAGTAGTCCGGGGTAATCGGTCGTAATGGCCACTAAGGTGTTGTCCTTACTCAATTGATGAAACACCCCGTCAATCAGCTCCACGCATAAGTCCGGATCCTCTTGGGAGTCCGGGTCGAGGGACCGTTCCGGGTCTTCGGGTTGTGGGGAAGGGATGTTTATCTCCTTTACAGTCTGGCGTAGCTCCTGCGTCAAAATTGCCAGACTAAGTACTTAACTATGGGAATATGAAAACGGATGGGCAAGTTAACATGTTCACTTACCCAGCTTGGAGGATTGTACATAGAAAATCCGCCCCGTGGGTTGACACGGAGGAATTCCTCCTCTTCTCCCTTGTACAAAGCGAACAAGATCTTCGTTAGAGTGGCAGCCGAATCCGGCCCCTTACGGCCGCACCGGGTGGCGTCGTCCTCCCCGTTGAAATCCCACATGGGGTGTGTCGTGGTTCTAAGCCTGACAGTAGAGTGGGGGGTAGGTATGGAGAGGCAAGGTCCTAGCTATGGAGAGGTTGTAAACACAAGGGATGTACGAGTTCAGGCCCTTCTCCGAAGAAGTAATAGCCCTACGTCTCGGAGCCCGGAGGCGGTCGAGTGGATTATGAGTATATGAGTTACAAGGTGCCGAACCCCTCTACCTGTGGAGGGGGGCGGCTTATATAGAGTGCGCCGGGACCCCAGTCAGCCCACGTAGGAGAGGGTTTAAGGTGAGTTAAGTCCGGGGCGTTACTGATAACGCCCCACATAAAGTGTCTTTACTACCATAAAGTCTACTTAATTACAGGCCGTTGCAGTGTAGAGTGTTTCTTGACCTTCTGGTGGTCGAGTGAGTCTTCATGGTCGAGTCCTTCAAGTCAGTCGAGTGAGTCCCTCGTTGGTCGACTGGAAGGCGACCTCTGCTAAGGGTGTCCTTGGGTAAGGTACTTAGATCAGGTCCATGACCCTACCCTAGGTACATGACCCCATCATTAGCCCCCGAATGGATTGAGGCTTCGAGTGAGGAAGGAGTTGATGTCGTTTCCGATTAACCTTTGCACTCTGGTCGTGCGTTGTTCTGGACCAAAGAATCTCTTCGTCGATGGTGAGCAACTTGTCTTCAGTCGACTCGATCCATTCTCTTCTTTCATCGAGTGATCTTTCGGGCTTCGACGATCCCCGAGCGACGGATCGCGGGAAACCCCGCGTCTGACAGACTGATCTGCCGTTCGCGGATTCCGCGGGATGCGAAATTTGGGGACGCGCACGAAGCGGAGCGGACCGCGGCGTTCGGATGGGACGGGACATAGACGCCTCGATCTCCGCGCCGCTTTCTTCGCCACGTATCCCGTCTGCATAACTGTTCCTGGATATGATTAGATCGACCGGGCCCACCTGTCATCCACTCGGAAGGGACCTTATAAATGTGCCCGGCGAGGATTTTTGTACTGTGCCTCAGCATTCTCTCTCTCTCTGCTCCCTTCGTCTCCATCCAGCGCGCTCGCTCTTGCCCCCGCACAACTTCCCCTCGCGCATCTCGGCGGCAACCATGGCCAAGGAGAAGACGGCGGCGCTGGAACGTGCGAAGAAGGCGTCAGCGTCGGAGAAGGCGAAGGGGAGATCTACCAGCCGCGGCGGGTCTTCGTCGAGATCCCGCCTGCCGAAGGGCTGGGTCCAAGGAGACTGGATCCAGTCAACCATCACAGAAAAAGATCTCCTCGACATGGCCAACGAGGGCTTGATCCCTCATGGAGCTGCGAGGCTTCCGAGGAAGGAATGGCAGCCCCAGCCAGAAGAGGGTGAGTGTGTGCTCTTGGCCACCCATGTTGATCGTGGATTTTCTTTGCCGCCGAGTATTTTCTTCCGTGGCTTCTTGAACTTCTTTGGAGCGCAGCTCCACCACTTTACCCCAAATTCTATTGCCTATCTTGCCGCGTTCGTGTCCATGTGTGAGGGTTTCCTGGGCTGTCGACCGCACTGGGGTTTGTTCAAGCATATATTCACGTGTCGCTCTCAGACCGTGAAGAAGGCGAGCCCAGGCGATGAAAGAACCCGAGTCGTCCAAATGTGTGGGGGTCTGGGGATCCAGGTGAGGAATAAGAGCACCTTCCCGCCCATGACCTTTCCCGAGTCAGTCAGAGGCTGGCAGTCGACCTGGTTCTACTGCCAGGACCAGTCGACGCCGGGGCAGTCGAGTGGACTCCCTCAGTTTACCATGGACCGAGTGAACAAGCCCTCCTCTCTGAAGTTGATTCCAGAGGAGAAAGCTGACGTGAAGATGTTGATGGAGCGCGTGGTGCAGTTGGTTCGGGAGGGAGTGACGGGCATGGATCTCCTGGAGGTCTTCCTTAGGCGTCGCATCCAGCCCCTTCAGTTCCGGAGCCACTGCATGTGGTTGTACTGTGGGACTGAAGACGAGACTCGAGTCCATCTAGAAGCAGTCGACGATGTCACTCTGGAAAGATGGATGGTAGCCATTACCGGAAACAAGGATAACCCACGCGAGGCCAGAAGGATTCCTCCACTCGACCACAACAGCGATCCAAACAAGGTACGCTTGCTCTGCTCTCCACTGTGTTCTTGTCGCATTCATTTCTGTTTATCCTGCCGACTGGTCGATTGATCCTTGTCTTGATATCTGCTAGGCCCTCACCGAGCTGTACTCGATGCCCAATGGGGCACAAGCTCCGACTGAGGAGGGTGAGGCGAGTGGGGGCGAGAGCCAGGAAGAGGAGGAATGGGACTCGGACGTTGCAGAGGATGATGATGACGATGACGATGATGACGGTGATGAAGATGACGTTGAAGACGAGGAAGAAGAGGAGGAGGAGGTCGTACCACCGCGCTCGGAAAGGCGGTCGAAGCTTGTCCACGACCCTTCGACTGAACGTGGTAAGGGGGTTGCGACCGCCGCTCAGTCGACCAAACGCCCTCGACCACCTCTCCAGTGCCGACTGAAAAGGCGCCGAAGCAGCCCAGGGCGGCCTCGTCGAAGCCGATCAAGCTCCTGCCGAAGATGAAGGTGTCCATCCCTACCATATCAGGGTAATCGTGCTGCTTAAGTCTTCTTATTTTGTGTGAAATTTGTCTCTGGTTGACGCTGAAGTTAGTCGACTGATCCTTTGGAGTTGCAGTGCTGCTACTTCTGAGACCTCAGCCCGGGCTGATGACCATGAGATGGAGGACGCAGCAACTTCAAACCAGGTACTATATTCTTAACGCCGTTTTTAGTCGACTGACTCGCGATCTCTGATCCTGATTCTTCTCCGTAGCTCCACCCAATGCTGTTATCAATCTCCCTGATGATGATGAGGATGAGGAACCGCTGAAGCGCAGAAGGAGTAGGAAAGCGTCCGCCAGCAAGGTGCCCCAGGATGTGACGGCGCCTGAGATTCTGATTGGGGAGGAAGAGAACACCACTCGACACACGGTGTCCTTCGCAGATCCACTGACGAGTGCTCAGCAGCCCTCCCTCTTCACGACGCACCACGTCCCAGAGGACCAAGCTGGCGCGGTGAAGGAGGCGATACGCCAGGCGGGAATCATGATGGAGCAGTTGAAGACCATCCGGGATGCGAGCCAGGCAGCTTATGACGCCAGTTCTGCCCTCCAAAGCAATGTTCAGGTCAGTCGACCACCGTTTGTTCTGTTGGATATGCTACCAAAAACTTTTCCTTTCCGGAATTTATAGTAGTCACCCACTGGGTGTGTCGATTAAACTCCGTGTTAGCGGGGGCACGCTGAGTGCACCCGCTGGGTGTAGTCCCCAAGGCTAAGGTCGACTGCTGGCAGTCGGCCTTAGGCTTTATGATGTCAATCTTTCTGTCAGTCGACTATGTCGACTGGATTTCACAAACCGGTGGGGGCACGCTGAGTGCACCCACTGGGTGTAGTCCCCGAGACTGTGGTCGACTGCTTGCAGTTGATTACAGTCTTAAAGAATACATCTCCTCTTTTTTTTTGAGGTCGACTGGTCGACTTTGTCTTCAACAGGATTAGTGGGGGCACGCTGAGTGCACCCACTGGGTGTAGTCCCCGAGACTACGGTCGAATGCTTGTATTCGGCTGTAGTCTTAGAAACGTGTGTTTTTTCCTTTTTCACTCGGAAGTGAATTATATTTGACATTTAGTCGATTGGTTCTTCGCAGAACTCTTGTGATCTTGTGGCTCGCTACTCTGAGCTGGAAAACAAGCACACTCAACTCGAGCTGAGCTTGAAGCTGGTTCAGGAGAAGCTGACGAAGGCAAAGGAGGAGACCGAAGGTATGTTTGGTGAGACCCTGACGACTGCTTTTCCCCTTGCTTGTTTCAAAATCTGATCTTGCTGTAACTTGCAGGTAAGGTAAGGGAGGCCCAACAGAAGAAAGACCTCGAACTAGCTGAGAAGATCAAGCTTGCTGACGAGAAGTTAGCTTCAGTCACCAAGCTTGAACAAGACAATACCAATCTGAAAGCTGCTCTTGGGATCGCCAACAAGGAGGTCAGTCGACTAAAAACTGATAAAGCTGCCCTGACCGACCAAGTCAGCAAATTGACTGGGAAGAAAACTGATCTGGAGGCCTTCCTGAGTGGTCTTGCCAAGAAGCTGTTTCTTATGCTTGAAGGTAAACCTCTATGCTCGGCAAACATTTCCAATTGTGGTTTTTCCATTCGACCATCCCCTTGACTTAGTGATCATCCTTGCAGAATTTTGTCAAAACTTTGAAGAAGAAACTAGCCGGCTGGAGCCAAACCTCGACCCCGTCAATTCTCCGGTGAACGACGAAGTTGCCATGGATGTTTTCCGACTGGAGTCTCGTGTTGCAGCTGTCGTGGACTATCTCGCAAGGCTGAAGGCCGCCACATCTCGCATCGACTCGACGCTCTGGCCTGAGGAGACACTTCAGAATGACCTTGAGTCGCTGATGGCCCGCTTGAACACGATCCCTGGTCGAGTGCAGGAATGGAAGAAGTCCTCGGCTCGGTGTGGTGCAGATGTTGCTCTGTGTCTGGCCCGAGTCCACTGTAAAGATGCGCGAGAAGAGAAGCTGGCGGCCCTTCGGGTGGCCAACACCAAGAAACACGACTTCAGGTCCTTTATGGAAACTTTCCTTGCAGCTGCCACTCGGATCGCCGACGGAATTGACCTTGATGAATTCGTTGCACCTTCCAGCCCTCCACAGGAGGGGTAAAAAACTTCTTCTGGCTCGACGCTTTAAATTTGCCTCGGTATGCCGAGTGGAATTGTAACCGATAAACCTTAACAGGCTTAACGCCTGAGCACTTTCGGTTCTTTTAGATATCGATTCAAACTTGAATTTGGTGCTTGAATACGATTGCTTTTGGCTCGAAATGTCTTTTGCAGGTTCAAAGCAAGGCGCCTTTACTGCAATCGACTTATTCTTTAGTCCACTTAGGCGAGCACTGGGCTGCGGCTAAGCCTCCGAGTGGAAGCCCGGCTTACCACTCGGTAGGATTTCTATAACTTAGGCGAGCATTGGGCTGCAGCTAAGCCTCCGAGTGAGGGGTTTACTCCTCACTCGGTAGGATTTTTATAACTTAGGCGAGTGCTTGGACTGCAGCTAAGCCTCCGAGTGAGAGGGTTGCTCTTCACTCGGTAGGATTTTTTACAACTTAGGCGAGCACAGGGCTGCAGCTAAGCCTCCGAGTGAAAGTCTGGCTTACCACTCGGTAGGATTTTGATAACTTAGGCTAGCACTGGGCTGCAGCTAAGCCTCCGAGTGAGAGGTTTGCTCTTCACTCGGTAGGATTTTTATAACTTAGGCGAGTGCTTGGACTGCAGCTAAGCCTCCGAGTGAGAGGGTTGCTCTTCACTCGGTAGGATTTTTGTAACTTAGGCGAGTGCTGGGACTGTAGCTAAGCCCCCGAGTGAGAGGGTTGCTCTTCACTCGGTAGGATTTTTGTAACTTAGGCGAGTGCTGGGACTGCAGCTAAGCCCCCGAGTGAGAGGATTGCTCGCCACTCGGCGTGATTTTTTAAACTTAGGCGAGCACAGGGCCGCAGCTAAGGCGAGTGCTTGCACTGCAACTAAGCCTCCGAGTGAGAGGGTTGCTCTTCACTCGGTAGGGTTTTTGTAACTTAGGCGAGTCCTTGGACTGCAGCTAAGCCCCCGAGTGAGAGGTTTGCTCTTCACTCGGTAGGATTTTTAAAACTTAGGCGAGTGCTTGGACTGCAGCTAAGCCCCCGAGTGAGAGGTTTGCTCTCCACTCGGTAGGATTTTGACAAACTTAGGCGAGTCCTTGGACTGCAGCTAAGCCCCCGAGTGAGAGGTTTGCTCTCCACTCAGTAGGATTTTGACAAACTTAGGCGAGTCCTTGGACTGCAGCTAAGCCTCCGAGTGGAAGTCTGGCTTACCACTCGGTAGGATTTTGATAACTTAGGCGAAACGGATTCGCAGCTAAGCCTCCGAGTGGAAGTCTGGCTCACCACTCGGTAGGATTTTTACAAACTTAGGCGAAACGGATTCGCGGCTAAGCCTCCGAGTGGGAGTCTGGCTCACCACTCGGTAGGATTTTTACAAACTTAGGCGAAACGGATTCGCGGCTAAGTCACCCACTGAGGGGGAATTTTATTGGACAAAAATAAAAAGTGACAGAAATTATGGAGGAACTATGACACTATTATTTTGAGGTCCATGAACTACAGAAGTACTTTATTGCAACTCATCCGAGTGATAAAACTTAAGTATAAAATGGGCGGAGTAGTTCCGCGTTCCAAGCTCGGGGCTCGTCGATATTATGCTCGACGTTGTAAAGACGGTACGCCCCGTTGTGGAGAACCTTGGTGACGATGAAGGGACCTTCCCAAGAAGGAGCAAGCTTGTGTGGTTTGTGCTGATCCACTCGGAGAACTAAATCTCCTTCCTGGAAGGCTCGACCTCTCACATTTCTGGCGTGGAAACGACGCAAATCTTGTTGGTAGATGGTCGACCGGATCAGAGCCATCTCCCTTTCTTCCTCTAAAAGGTCGACTGCGTCCTGCCGCGCTTGTTCAGCCTCTGCTTCGTTGTAGATTTCAACTCGAGGAGCATTGTGGAGAAGATCACTCGGCAAGACTGCTTCAGCTCCGTAGACCAAGAAGAATGGAGTTCTTCCGGTCGACCGATTAGGTGTGGTCCGCAGCCCCCAAAGCACTGAGGGAAGTTCGTCGACCCAAGCTCCAGCCGCGTGTTTGAGATCACGCATCAGTCGGGGCTTCAATCCCTTAAGAATCAGTCCATTAGCTCGCTCTGCTTGTCCATTCGACTGCGGATGGGCGACTGAAGCGTAGTCGACCCGTGTGCCTTGGGAGTTGCAGAAATCTCTGAATTCCTCTGAGTCAAAGTTCGACCCATTATCCGTAATGATGCTGTGCGGGACTCCATATCTGAATATTAGTTCCCTGATGAAGCTAACAGCAGTACCGGTGTCAAGGTTCTTGATTGGTTTAGCCTCGATCCACTTGGTGAACTTGTCGACTGCCACCAGTACATGCGTGAAGCCACTTCGTCCTGTTCTCAAAGGACCGACCATGTCCAGTCCCCATACTGCGAAAGGCCAGACGAGTGGGATGGTCTTCAGAGCTGACGCAGGCTTGTGCGACATATTCGAGTAGAACTGACATCCCTCGCACTTATCCACTATCTCTTTTGCCATCTCATTCGCCTTTGGCCAGTAAAATCCGGCTCGGTATGCTTTGGCCACGATGGTCCGAGAGGACGCATGATGACCACAGGTCCCGAGTGGATATCATTGAGGATGAGTCGACCTTCTTCTGGTGTTATGCACTTCTGACCAACTCCAGTCGCGCTTTCTCTGTACAATTGTCCTTTGATTACGGTAAAGGCCTTAGATCGACGGACGATCTGTCGAGCCTCTTCCTCATCCTCCGGAAGCTCTTTTCTCAGGATATACGCGACATATGGAACTGTCCAGTCGGGAATGACCACCAAGACCTCCATGATCAAGTCGACCACCGCTGGGACTTCAACCTCAGTCGGATCTGTGGCACTCTTGGGCTGTGGAGTTTCTTCGGTGAAAGGATCTTCTTTGACTGACGGAGTGTGTATATGCTCCAAGAACACACCACTCGGAATGGCTTCTCTCTTGGAACCTATCTTTGCTAGATCATCAGCTGCTTGATTTTTCAGTCGGGGTATATGATGGAGCTCCAAACCCCTCGAACTTCTTTTCCAGCTTCCTCACTGCACTGCAGTATCCAGTCATGGCTGGGCTTCTCACGTCCCACTCTTTCATCACCTGGTTGACCACTAAATCCGAGTCGCCATAGACCATCAGGCGACGGACGCCGAGTGAAATGGCCATGCGCAACCCATATAAGAGGGCCTCATATTCTGCCTCATTGTTGGAGGAATCAAAGTGAATCTGGAGCACATATCTGAGCTTATCTCCTCTGGGGGAAACCAGGACAACCCCAGCACCGGAACCATTCAACATCTTAGAGCCATCAAAGAACATGGTCCAATGCTCCGAGTGAACTTCAGTCGGCTGCTGTTGTTCAATCCACTCGGCGAGGAAATCTGCTATTGCCTGGGACTTAATGGCTTTCTTTGCCTCAAACTTGATATCAAGGGGAAGAAGTTCAATCGCCCATTTGGCCACTCGACCAGTTGCATCTCTGTTGTGCAAAATCTCTGATAGTGGAGCGTCGCTGACGACTGTGATGGAATGATCAGAAAAATAATGAGCAACCTTCTTTGTGGTCATGTATATTCCATACACAAGCTTCTGATAATGAGGATATCTCTGCTTGGATGGAGTCAAGACTTCAGACAAATAATACACTGGGCGCTGAACTTTGAGAGCTTTTCCTTCTTCTTCCCGCTCGACCGTAAGCACAGTACTGACGACTTGTCCTGTGGCTGCGATATAGAGCAACAGAGGCTCTTTGCTGATTGGAGCAGCAAGCACCGGCTGGGTGGAGAGCAGAGCTTTTAGCTCGGCAAACGCTGCATCAGCTTCTGGAGTCCACTCGAACTTGTCTGTCTTCTTCATCAGTCGGTAAAGAGGCAATGCCTTTTCACCGAGTCGTGAGATGAATCGACTTAATGCGGCCAAGCATCCAGTAAGCTTCTGGACATCGTGCACTCGCACAGGGCGTTTCATTCGGAGAATAGTGCCAATCTTCTCTGGGTTAGCGTCGATTCCCCGTTCGGAAACGAGAAAACCGAGTAACTTGCCACCAGGAACTCCAAATGTGCACTTTGATGGATTGAGCTTGATATCATATCTTCTGAGGTTGGCAAATGTTTCGGCGAGATCAGCGAGCAGGTCGGAACCTTTTCGTGACTTGACAACGATATCATCCATATATGCTTCCACATTCCGACTGATTTGAGTGAGTAGACACTTCTGAATCATTCGCATAAATGTGGCTCCGGCATTCTTGAGGCCGAATGGCATGGTGATATAGCAGAAGCACCCGAATGGAGTGATGAAAGCTGTTTTTACCTCGTCGGGTCCGTACAGACGGATCTGGTGGTACCCGGAGTAGGCATCTAAAAAAGATAGCCTCTCGCATCCCGCGGTCGAGTCAACAATTTGATCTATGCGAGGGAGAGGAAAATGATCTTTCGGGCAGGCCCGGTTGATGTGCTTGAAATCAATGCACATTCGGAGCGACTTGTCCTTCTTAGGAACCATGACGACATTAGCGAGCCACTCGGAGTGGTATATCTCTCGGATAAATCCTGCCGCCAACAGTCGAGCCACTTCCTCACCAATGGCTTTTCTCTTCTGGACGGCGGACCGCCGAAGATGCTCTTTGACTGGTTTTGCAGACGAGTCGACTCTTAGGCGATGCTCAGCCAGTCCCCTGGGAACACCTGGCATGTCAGCGGGCTTCCATGCAAAAATGTCCCAGTTCTCACGGAGGAACTGGATGAGCGCTTCTTCCTATTTTGGGTCGAGTGTTGTGGAGATGCGGGTCGGAGCTGCATCGGGGTCGGTCGGGTGAATGTGAACAGGCTTCGTCTCACCGGACGACTGGAATGCAGACTCTGTGGCGGGTTTCTTTGATCGCAGCAAGTCACTCGGATCTGCGTTTTGCTTGTATTCCTCGAACTCGACCGCTGTCACCTGGGAATCGGCAATCTTTGAGCCCTTCTGAAAGCACTCTTCTGCCTTTTTCCGATCAGCGGTGACAGTGATCACTCCTTTGGGGCCGGGCATCTTCAATTTGAGGTACACGTAACATGGTCGAGCCATGAACCGTGCGTAAGCTGGTCTCCCCAAAATGGCATGATATGCACTCTGAAAATCCACGACCTCAAACGTCAATTTTTCTTTGCGAAAATGTTTCGAATCACCAAACACCACGTCCAAAGTTATTTGGCCGAGTGACTCGGCTTTCTTCCCTGGTATAACTCCATGAAAGCTCATGTTACTAGTGCTCAGTCGGGGCATCGGAATGCCCATTCCTTTCAGTGTGTCTGCATACAACAAATTCAGCCCGCTTCCACCGTCCATCAGCACTTTTGTCAGTCGAGTGCCTTCGACAACTGGATCGACCACCAAAGCTTGCCTCCCAGGGGTGGCAATATGAGTCGGGTGATCAGATTGGTCGAATGTGATGGGTATTTGAGACCATTTCAGATAATTTGCTTTTGCTGGGGCAACCATGTTCACCTCTCGGTTAATGACTTTCAGTCGACTCCTGCTTTCCACATCTGCAAAGATCATCAGAGTGGAGTTGATATGCGGATATCCTTCCTCACTGTCCTCCTTGTCTTCAGCCTTGTCCGACTCCTTCTCCTTGTCCTTAGACTGTTTTCCCTGAAACTGCTGGATCAGGAGTCGACATTGGCGAGTGGTGTGCTTCGGGTAGATGATATTCCCCTCTTCGTCTTTCTTCGTGTGGATGTGACATGGCATATCCATTACGTCGTTCCCTTCTTTATCCTTTACCTTCTTGGGGTTCCAGGATCCTTTTGGTTTCCCCTTAAACTTTCCCTGAGTCGCGGCCAGAGCCTCTCCTGGAGCTGCCGGTTCAGCCTTCCGCTTCTGTTTCCGACTGGTGTTTCCTTTTTCCGACTGACTCGGCTTGTGCTTGCCGCTTTGGAGTCGGTCTTCTTCTTCGCCGTTGGCGTACTTGGTAGCAATCTCCATCATCCGACTCAAGGTCATGTCACCGGTTCGACCAAACTTCAAACTCAGTTCTCTGTTCTTGACGCCATCTTTGAAGGCGCAGACTGCCTGATGATCAGACACATTCTCCACAGTGTGGTGCAAAGTGATCCATCTCTGAATATACTCTCTGAGAGTCTCATTGGTCTTCTGCACGCAGACTTGCAACTCTGTCAGTCCAGCTGGTCGCTTGCAAGTTCCTTCAAACGTTCTGATGAACACTCGGGACAAATCTTCCCAAGTGTAAATGCTGCTAGGCGGTAATTGAGTTAACCATGCCCTGGCAGAACCTTCTAGCATGAGGGGTAAATGCTTCATGGCCACCTCGTCGTTCCCACCACCAATCTGAACTGCCACTCGGTAGTCCTCAAGCCAAGTTTCAGGCTTAGACTCGCCAGTGAACTTGCTGACTCCTGTTGCCAACCTGAAATTGGGAGGGATAACTGCGGCTCTGATAGCTCTGCTGAAACATTCAGGACCAGAAACATGCACTCGACTGCTTGGGGGTGCATCTCTGTCGAGTCCGCCTCGATGGGCTCTGTTCCGGTCGACCAAACCTTGCACGATAATGGATCGCGCGTCGAAGCCTGGTTCTCTGGGGTCGACTGGAACCCTTCGCCCTGTACTGTACTGACGCCTGTCATCTTGCTGCCGAGGAGCGTAAGACCCACCCCTCGGAGGGGAATTGGGCACTCGATGCCTATCATCTCGGTCGAGTCGGTCGCCATATTGATCTCGCCGATTCTCGCGCCCTTCACGCCGCGGAGGCGATCTGGGGCTGTGAGCCGACTGAACCGTATTCGCAGTGACGGATCGACTGTGAATTCTGTTGCGTGACTGAGACACGGCTGAATTCTGATCTCCTGCTGCCCGGAGCAGATCCCTGATCTGCAGCAAACCTCTGCCAGCTTCCGACTGCGAAGGCTGGATGGACTCTGCTATACGGGTCGCAGCTGCTAAATTCTGGATTGGGGTTCGATATACCTGAGTCGGCGGGAAGAGTTGACGTCGACTGGTGTCGGGAACTTGTTGCCGCGCGCGCTCGTCGAGTGCTCGCTGAAGATTCTCCAGTCGAGTGCGTTCGGCCAAATTGGCCAGACGCGCCTCCTCCAAGGCACGAGCCTCGGGGGTTTCTCCTGCGATGGGAGTACGCAGAGCATCCACGTTCCTGCGGCGAAGTTCCTCTCTTTGCAGAGAGTCGAGTGGCTCGGGCTGGTACTCTTCATGGCCTCGTGCGGGGTCGCCTCCGTCACCTGCTCCACCATCACGGGCGAAGCCAGGGGGACTGCGGGGCCCGTCGACCATCAAGATTTCCGCCGCTGGATCACTGCTACCGCACTCGGATGCAGTCTCTATGGAGCCAGTCGACAGATCGAACAAGCCGTAGAGAGATTCGTCGGGCTCGATTGCCGCAACTTGGGTGGTGGCCGATTGGCGAGCCACCGCGTGCCTCACCCATCGCTGAAGCCTTGACCGGCCCGAGCACTTGCGCTGGCGGGAGACCGGGAGGGTGGACGATGGAGGAGTCATCCGATACGGGGTCGACGGTTGCCGCAGCAGAACGCCGCGGACACATGCGCGAAAATGCGTCGCACCGCGGACGGGGAGCGCATCAACGTCGAGTGGAGCCTCCTGGAGCCAGGCGGAGTCGTCGGCGATGAAGGTGAGAGTGCCGAGACAGATCTCTCGACCTTTGACCAAAACTCCAGCACACACCATGATGAAAGTACTCGGAAGAATCGCAACTTCTCCACAAAATCGCTAAAACACCTGCCCCACGGTGGGCACCAACTGTCGTGGTTCTAAGCCTGACAGTAGAGTGGGGGTAGGTATGGAGAGGCAAGGTCCTAGCTATGGAGAGGTTGTAAACACAAGGGATGTACGAGTTCAGGCCCTTCTCGGAAGAAGTAATAGCCCTACGTCTCGGAGCCCGGAGGCGGTCGAGTGGATTATGAGTATATGAGTTACAAGGTGCCGAACCCCTCTACCTGTGGAGGGGGCGGCTTATATAGAGTGCCGCGGGACCCCAGTCAGCCCACGTAGGAGAGGGTTTAAGGTGAGTTAAGTCCGGGGCGTTACTGATAACGCCCCACATAAAGTGTCTTTACTACCATAAAGTCTACTTAATTACAGGCCGTTGCAGTGTAGAGTGTTTCTTGACCTTCTGGTGGTCGAGTGAGTCTTCGTGGTCGAGTCCTTCAAGTCAGTCGAGTGAGTCCCTCGTTGGTCGACTGGAAGGCGACCTCTGCTAAGGGTGTCCTTGGGTAAGGTACTTAGATCAGGTCCATGACCCTACCCTAGGTACATGACCCCATCAGGGTGGCCTCGGTATTGAAGCGGCTGCACCCCCCGCGTAATGCATATGGCCATGACCTCGATCATGTCAGTCCGGAATGAGCTAACAACCTTATCCGGCTCATCAGGTAAAGGATGTCCCTGTCATTTTCCTTCTACGGGCTCCGTGAGCGCCAGCTCAGGCGCTTCTTCAAGGGAGCATTATTGAACTCAGGGAGGTCGATCCGTACAGGGTCCGGCAGAGGGACGTCTTCTATATAAAACCATTCTGAAGGCCAGTCTTCAGACACCTTCTTTGGGGTTCCGGATAGATATCCGGTCCCGGCGATGCGCCATAGTTCGGCTCCACCCACTTGATATATCGACCCCTCCTGTGAACGGGGCACGAGGCAGAACAACTTCTTCCACAGCGCGAAATGGGCTTCGATGCCCAAAAACAGCTCGCAAAGGGCTACGAAGCCCGCAATATGCAATATGGAGGCAGGCGTAAGGTTGTGTAACTGGAGGCCACAGAACTCCAGGAGCCCCGGAGAAACGGATGAACTGGAAATCTGAGCCCTCTTATTAAATAAGGGACAAGGCATACCCGCTCTCCTTTGGAGGGATTGGGGACGCTCTCCGCTTGCTCTCCGCCGTTATAGGTGGCAATCCCTGCTCGAACTGGGACCATGTAAGCTGGGGGGAGAATCCCCTTGGCTTGGAGCTCTACTAGCTCGCTGTGCGGGACGGAACACCTCTCCCAATCTCCAGGCTGAGGGCTGCGGGCGAGAGGAGGAGCTGCGTCGGCTGGCCATGATGGAATGGATCCCTGTCGAATGCGCTTCGATGAATGCTCGTGGAGGGAAGATGGTGTCATTCGGATCTAAGTCCCCGCCTCTTTTATAGGCGGCCCATTTTCGCAGCTAGGGGGGTAAATGAAAAAACACCCTGTCTTTTCGCATTCTTTTGACACGTGGAAGATGGCCATTATTGGGCGCAGAAGCCAAGGAGCGCAACATTTGTCAGAAGCCGGACACTATACGACAGATATATGGGATTTGGAGAAGAACCCGCCTTGCAATGCCGAAGACAAATCTGCACGCCGGACTCATCGTCATTGAAGTCTGGTTCGGGGGCTACTGAGGGAGTCCTGGATTAGGGGGTGTCCGGATGGCCGGACTATGACCTTTGGCCGAACTCCCGGACTATGAAGATACAAGATTGAAGACTCCGTCCCGTGTCCGGATGGGACTTTCCTTGGCGTGGAAGGCAAGCTTGGTGATACGATGTATAGATCTCCTCCCATTGTAACCGACTCTGTGTAACCCTAGCCCTCTCCGTTGTCTATATAAACCGGAGAGTTTTAGTCCGTAGGACGAACAACAATCATACCATAGGCTAGCTTCTAGGGTTTGGCCTCTCTGATCTCGTGGTAGATCAACTCTTGTACTACCCATATCATCAATATTAATCAGCATGAGTAGGGTTTTACCTCCATCAAGAGGGCTTTACCTGGGTAAAAACATCGTGTCCCTTGTCTCCTGTTACCATCCGCCTAGACGCACAGTTCGGGACCTCCTACCCGAGATCCGCCGGTTTTGACACCGACACCCGCCGTCCCACTCCCTCCCCCGTCCATGGTCGACGCCCAACCGAACTCCGACGGCCTGGCCGTCGACCCGCCCGGAATGGCCAAGAAGAAGAAGAAGGGCAAGGCGCCAAGGAAGTCGCGGTCGGAGTGCACGCCGGAGGAGATCGCCAAGTTGGACGCGGAATCAGCAAAGAGGAGGAGCCGGAGGGCGGTCGCCAAAGACAACATCGCCGCAGCCAAGTTTGCCGCCGACCGCGCAACGATTGAGGCCGCGCGGCGCAAGGCCGAGGTCGAGGAGAAAGAGTCCATCGTCAGTAAAGCGCACACCCTCCTCGTGATGGGCATTTGTCGTCCGGCCAGTTTCTCTGGAGCGGCCGTCGGTCTGGCAAGCACAGGCTTGTCGGTCGCCCGGCCTTCACACTGCCAGTCGCGGACCACGCCAACATCGCCTGGATTCCCCCGCCAAGGCACGACGGACAAACCTGTTTCTCGGGGTCGCCGGACGTGACCGTGATCGTGCTGTCCACCCCGCGCCCGGCGGCCGTCATCGACCTCAACGTTACCTCTGGGTCCAGCAGCGGCGACCGGTCCTCCGTCGAGATGCAAAGAAAGCAAGCACAGCCGTCATTTACGGGCACCATGTCGTCCCACCGCGTCTTGTTCGACGGCATCGGCCGGCGACCCCTACTACGACCATTTCACGGAGGAAGTGATCTACGAGGGTGGGCATGTCCCTGTCTACGACCCCAGCGAGACCCAAAGTCAGGATGGCCGCGGCCAGTTCTCTGCCGATGAAGAGGCCAACGAACATGCTGACTACGACCATGGTGACTCGTGGCATGAGGACGATGACATCTATGTTGAAGGTGATGGTGATGAAGAAGAAGGCAATGACATGGATATTAGTGGCGAGCAATTGTTCATCGATGAGCTCACCCAAAGAGCGGAAGCACAAAAGAGGAGGAAGAGCATTCGCACGAGTTCATATACACAAGTGGAGGACAAGTTGATTTGCCAATGTTGGATAGAGATTAGCCAAGGTCTGAGGACGGGCACGCAACAAAAGGGCATAGTTTTTTGGCGAGAGTCCACAAAAATTTCCATAAAAGGAAGATGTTTGAGCCCTACCAAATCACAAGCAACTGTGGCATCACCTCGATTCAAAAGAGGTGGTTGTTCATCCAACAAGAGTGCAACAAATATTGTGCCGCATTTGAGAGCGTTGAAGCACGGCCCGTGAGTGGTCTCGGCATTGGGGACATGGTATGCTCTCCCCATCCTAGTTCTTTTCCTTGCTACGGCCTTGTGCATGTTTGCGTGTCCAATTCTTGTTGATCTTGTGGTGTAGGCATTTCAATCTTTGGAAGCATTCAAGGCCCGGCACAATGACAAGTCATTCACTCTTACGCATTGTTGGATGATCATCAACAATTGTCCTAAGTTCAAAGATCAATACCGTGAGCTACAAAGGAAGAGAGGCAAGAAGACGGCCAAGTTCGCCGGAGGTGGAGATTGCGAGGCGTTGAAGAGGCTGAGGGCAAAACCAACTCCAAGGTGGACGACATACGTGATGCCTCATCCATGGCCTTGCATGAGACGTTGCATGGTATGATGTCTCAAAAGGATGTGAGGGATGAGAAGAAGCGGCAAAGCAAGGACGAGCAAATGAAGCAATACCTAGAGCTTCAAAGGAAGAAGCTTGAGATGGAGGAAGCGGCCAAGAGACGGAAGATCGACATGGAGGAGGCGACGCGGCAAAGGCAGCTCGACATCGAGGCCGAGAACGTCAAGGGCAGGCAGAGGCAGCTCAACATCGAGGTCACCAATGCCGCAACCAAAGCAAAGGAGGCCGCCCTTGCGATCATGAGCGTGGACTTGAGCAAGATGAGCGACAAGACGAGGAGCTGGTTCGAGGCCAGGCAGAAGGAGATGTTCGACGCCGACGGCCTGAACTAGGTCGTCCAATCGGCCGTGTCTGTTCTTTTTTGGAGGCTGGCATGGGTGCGCCCGCTGGGCTGATGGTTGTGTGCCGGCGAGAACCTGATTCATTCTGAAGGCTGGCTGTGTTGCCGGCCGTTGGTTGTGTTGCCGACGAACAAAACTACTCTTTTTGGAGGCCGGCAGTGTTGCTGGCCGCTGTTTGTGTTGCCGGCGAGGACGTGTAGGCCGCTGGCTTTGTTGCCGGGTGTGAACTAAGGCCGCTGACGTGAACTAGGCCGCTGGTATTTGAAACGTTGTTGTTTGAAAATGGAGGCGGACAGGATGGGGTAAAAAGGATGCGGCCGCGCACGACCACCGCATCCCAGACCCGGACACGACCCCATCGCCTATCCAAACGGACAGAATCCGGACAAAACGGATGTCCGTTTGGGGTCGCGCGGTGGAGTTGGCCTTATGTTCTGGACGTTTATGCGCACACGGGCCAGCATTTAGCGGAGAGCCCACTCCATCCCAAAAACCCGGACTGAAAGAAGGAGGGATACTCTCCCTTATAAGCTGGTCATGGGCTTCTCCCGTAAGCGATGTGGGACTAAACCGAGCCAACCTCCACTGATCAACTGCAGCCCTAACACTCTGTTCTGCTAGTTCAAGTACTACTAGAGAGTGCCGAATTGAACACGGTTCAAGAAAACTGTTTCAACAGGTGAATCCGGGCAAGCCCCAAGGGCTGTCTGACCTCGGAGTACATACTCCCTTCGTTTTTATTTAGTACGCATATTAAAGTTGACTGAAGTCAAACTTTGTTAAGTTTGATCAAATTTATAAAAAAGAATATAAATATTTAGCATAACAAATTTATATGATGTTGAAGTACATTCAACAACGATTCTAATGGTATTAATTTGTTATTGTATATGTTAATATTTTTGTCTGTAAACTTTATCAAAGTTTGTAGAGTTTGACTTTGACCAAAACTAATATGCAGAGTAAATAAAATGAAGGGAGTACTATAATTCGTGAAAAGCTCGCGTGTCGACTGATGTTCGGAGCATCGATCGCCACACTGTTCCTTAACCTCAATCAGAGAACAAAACCAGTGGGCTACAGCTCAACTATTCATGGCGTGACAACAAAGCAAAACACAGAAGGGGATGAACCGAACCAGCGGCCTAATTATTTTGCTTTGAAAAGTAAACCAGTGGCCGATTTATAAATGAAGGGGCATGGGTGCACATCTCCGCAGTGGTCAGTATGAGGAAGCAGATCCAGTTAGCACGGTGGTTTTCTGAAGTATGGCACGGGATCCCGGTCGCCGAATGCAGCGCGACGGGAGGAAATTGATAGGCGTCTCTGTCGGTAGATTCATTATCTCGCTGAGCTGAAAGCGACGTCGACCGCGATGGCCACGTACGGCGGCGTTTCAGAGCCACCGTCTGCTCACACGTCTGAAAACGCTGCGGCGTTGCCTGTAAATACATACTGGAAACCAATACTTCCTCCCCTCAATAATAAGGCCCTGTTTGTTTCGGATTCTGGGATTAGATTTAGCTTTGTCGGTGAAGTCAAATCTGAAATCCAAAACAAACAACTATTTTGAATCAGTTTTGTCAGTGAAGCTGAATCTGGATTTGGGTCATTTTTAATGCAATTTCCTGAAGCACCTCAAAGTGTACTTCGATGGTGAAGCTAATTAACACCTTCGCCACTGAAGTGAATCCATAGGTGATTAAAATTCAAGTGAAACTGAAACAAGCAGGGCATAAGTGTCGTAGTTTTAAACTATTTTTTTTACAAACTACGCCACTTATCGGAGGGAGTGGTATTTGACCTATTTACTTTTTTTTTGACTTCTTATCGTATTGATATCCAAGATGTCCCTCTTATGTTTTTACCGATATCACCATCTAAGACTTCTAGACCAGTCAAATCTGGTAACCGAACTAGCATTTGAAACATATATAGAACTAAATATATTACCTTAAAGTCCCTTGGTCCGATCGTCTCCTTCCTCTCGAACAAACTGATAACTTGTCGATGCGAACCGCTCCAATGACATGACTAGTATAGTATTGTTGATCCAACTATTTGACCTTTTTTTTGGCTTCTTATCCTATGATATCCAAGAAGACACTCTTATGTTTTTACTGATATCACGACCGAATGACCCCCCGTACACACACACACTTTGGTTCATCAAATGGTTACACCCCACAAGGTATATGGATAAATGCTTTTCTTTTAATTTGAGATTCTCTAGCATGTTTCTTTTTGTCTATTTAACAAATCATTTAGTTTAATGCATATTGCATACTAGATATTGTACATCCAATTTACGACCGCAATTTTAAAATAGAAAATCCAGATAAGCTCTACATTTCAGGTCATAAATGCTTGCACACGGTGTACTGGGATATAAATAGATCTATTTTCCAGAAAAAAGTATATCTAATTGAACTCTTATGTTCAAAGAGACGCGTCCGACCCTGGCGTAAGGTAAAACCAGATGAACGGCGTGTACGTCCTCACGAACTTTTTCTTTTGCGTTAGAATGCTAAACAACATAGTATATGCTTGTATGACCTCTTTGGGTCGTACAATTTTTGAAGAATTTTTCCTCGTGAACAAGTGAGTTTCTTCCTCAAATAATAGGGTGATGGTTGGCAAGAAGCAACCATCAATACAAGGAGGGTTTTGCCTCATCCAGCAAGCAGTGGACGAGCCTCTTTTACAAAAGTTTACAGAACAATTAACAACCCTATTTTGATCACGATTAATTTCGTCAAGATAAACTCGCCGAGTTCCAAGAGCCGACGAATCTCCCATGTAAGATGACCATAAGCAAAACGATCCAAAGAGCTTCCCATCAAAGCATTTATAGTAGTCGGTCTGGACAATATATAACTAGCAGGGCAGACCATCCTTATGAGAGAGCCAAACTCTCCATCGTCGCATGTAGCTCGGCTTGAGTTGCATCATTGCAATGACACAAGTGGCGACATGTCGCGAAGACCACGTTACCTCACATTTCTCGCAAAATCATTCCATCTGACTAGAAGGTGGTGTGTTCTTGTCATTCTCGCACACATTTCCCTGGAGAAATCATCCACCTTACTAAAGGATTTGTCGGTCTGAACCGTAGCCAAAGCTAGCCGACGAACACTTTCGTTGATAGGTGGGTCTTCCTCATCGAGCACCAGGTCGTCATAGACCTCGTCTTGGAGATCGAGCTGCTTTGTGTCAGACAAAGATGCTATCAAACCGCTAAACCCTAGCACCACAGCAAGGATCCCGCGGTGCGAGGGAATCAGTAATAGCGATCCTGGAGAGGTTCTCCCAGGCCCTGAGGCTTCGCTGGTTATGGTATGAGTGGAAGGCTCCTGAGAAGCCATGGGTGGGCTCTGAAACCCCCAACGACGCCTCCGACCTTGACCTCTTCAATGCGGCTACTCGTGTCACCATCGGAAACGGCGCCAAGGCCTCCTTCTGGTCGTCTTCATGGCTCAATGGTGCCCTGCCAAAAGACATGGCTCCCCTAATTTTCAAGGCTTCCAAGAGGAAGAATCGGACGGTCCAGGACGCTCTCGCTGATAACAACTGGATCTCGGACATTGCGGTGGATGCGTTCACTGCCGATCACATGGAACAATACGTCCGCCTCTGGGAGCTCTTGTCGGATATCTAGCTTCATCCTGACACTGAGGACTCCATTACCTGGTCCTTGACCCCTAATGGGTGCTACTCGGCCAGCTCCGCCTATAAGGTCCAGTTCCTTGCCTCTTTGTCCTGCCAGTTCGGGAACATCGTGTGGAAGACATGCCCTCCTCCAAAGTGTCGTCTTCGCCTGGCTCGCTGTCCAGAACCGCTTATGGACCGCTGATCGCTTGGCGAAACGCGGATGGCCGCACCAACCTACTTGCCAGCTCCGTCGTACGTCCCCTGAGACGGCACGGCACATTCTTTTCGAGTGTCGTTTCTCCAGACGTATCTGGACGGCCGCGGCCTCTTGGTTGTCTTGTTCAGACCTCATCAGCAGCATCGGGGAGGGTAGGCCTAAAGTCGTGGACTATTGGCTGACGGTTTCAAAGTCCACCACCTCCTCCCCAATAGGCTTGCGCTCAGCTATCACGCTCATCACTTGGGAGATCTGGAAAGAGAGGAACGAATGAGTTTTCAACAATAAGTCCTCCCTGCCATTGGTTGTCATGCATAAGATTAGGGAAGAGGGGAAGGACTGGATCCTCGCTGGTGCTAAAAATCTGGCGGAACTTGTAGGCTATCCTCTTCCCCCTGTGTCGGGGGCGGTGTTTGCCCCCTTCCTCGTTTTTCTTGTTGTTATTTGGCTCTTGCCATACCCCCGTTTGCTTCTCCTATATCAATATAAGGCAAAAGCTTTTTTGCCCGTTTCAAAAAAAAAATAGCGATCCTTACCGCATAGATGGCTGAATCCGAGAAGCAAAATCAATGGCGATGCTATCTCCGAGAGGAGACTAAACCCTAGCCAGTGTGTAGTGGAAACATACATTGTTTCTTTTTTAATATAAAACTGAAGGATTTGACTACTAAAGATTTTTTTTCCCTATAGAAACCTTTTGGATCATATATGGTTTGGGTTACTAAATTCGTTTGGAATCCATTCCCTCGATAGCAGAACGAGCTGAATTTTCACTCTCTTACCTCTCTCTAAACTCTCAATCCTATATATTTTTTCTATTCTAAGGTTTAAAGTTCCTGCTATCCAAAAGGAATGTAAAATGTAGACTATCATTTTCTGTCATTTATGAAACTAGGCAGCGAATGTGGCGCGCAACTGACGGAGGACACCGTGCACCCGCTGCCATGCTCCAAAGTCCAAACCTAGGCAAGTACACCCTACAAGGTACGAGCGCTGCTATACGCCAATACCGCCCTCGCCGCCCTTCACCGAAGCCCACAGGATGATCGATGGTGCTGGAGCCACACTGACAAGATCGACCAATAATAACTCGCCCGGGCGCGTGCAGCCGCAAGATCCGCCCGCCCTCGCACCCGAAATATCACCCGCCACCTAGCTAGCTACCCAGCTCGTACTGCAACCCAGCCCAACCCGAGCATGGCATCGGAAAACTGACGGAGACGCGCGGTGTTTACTTCCTGGTGCCGATGGCTCCGAGCTTGCGTACTGAACGGGGACAGGAGTGACAATGAGACAATGTAGCAGGTGAGGCCTCAACGGCCGGCAATTAAGCGCGGCGTTAGCCGACGACAGCGGCCTAAGCAAACTGCAAAGGATCAATGCCGCGAACGGAGTGCCATCATTGGCAGGACGGGGACGTCCGGCGCCACGTCACTGGCAGGGGGAGCCATGGCGGGTGAGCTAGCGCCGTCTCCTTCCGCTCGACCCGGTGAAACTGTAAGAGAAAGTAGTCTGTTCTGTTCTGGTCTAGACCGGGTGGAGTGAGCGTTACGTATGCATTCTAATATGTTTACGGTTGTATGAGGGCTCTTTACCTCTTCTTCTTCTATAATACAAAGTACGCATACTCGTATTCGAGAAAAGAGAAAGTAGCCTGGTCTGGTCTGCGTTGCAGAAAGTAGTGCCGGATGGTGTAACCGAACAGGGTGAGCTAACACTTGCAGTGTGACACAAGAAGCCGAGATGGAGACGGTGCATCTAGCCATCTGAACCTGGTAAAACTAGGTCCCAGCTACCTCTCTGTGCTAATCCCTTGGACTGAGAAATGTAGTGAGGTGAGGTGCAGTGTGAGCAGAACGTCCCTACCGGTCGACACCTGTGCGCGCGAGTAAATCCTCATCAATGGCGGAAGATGACTCGAGCAAACAACCCCTTAATGGACAGCGAGCGAGAGATCCGCAGAGGGATCGACCAATGCGTGACGGCGACCAGTTCGGGGGAAAGGATAGTCTCAGATCCGGTGCAGTGCACTGCCCACTGCCGCGAGGGTAATTTGACTGTGTCATCCTATCATTACACATTTTTGGAACTCTTTTAAACCGTGCTACTCCGTTTCTTCCGTTTCTATCTATCTTATTAATCTTACTAGTATACTCCCTCCGTCCGCGAATAAGTGTACTTCTAACTTTTGTCTTAAGTCAAAGTTTTAAAACTTTGACCAACTTTATGGAAAAAAGTAGCAGCATTTATGACACTAAATTAGTATCACTAGATCTGTTTTGAAATGTATTTTCATAATATATCAATTTGATATCATATATGTTACTATTTTTTTGTATATAGTTGGTCAAAGTTTTAAAACTTTGACTTTGGACAAAAGCTAGAAGTACACTTATTCGCGGACGGAGGGAGTACTCCAGTTGTCCTTGTCAGGTTTTCAGTTTTTTAAAGATCTTTTTCATTTTGCGAAAATGATCCGAATCTATTTATAGAAATTTATCATAAGTACAAAGGATCTCAACATATTAAAAATTACATTGCGGTCCCTGCACCACCGAACGACCAGTAATGATATCATCGTTGACGTTCCGTTTTCATCAATTCCACACCGAAGCTGGTTTGACCTTATCGACGATAGCCGAGAAGACTTCGTGCACGTGCCCCAAGAACCAGTGCCTGGAGCCGTAGTTGTCGCAGTTGAACTCTTGAATCATCTTAAGCACCTATCACAAGATACTGCGATTGCATATGGACGATGAGAAATCCTAACCTCGCCGATCCAGGGAGATAGTATGAATGAACGCTGGAAATCCGTAGACTACGTCCAAACGGATGAACTCGAGAAGGATCGAAACCCAAAAGACAAGCTCAACAGAGAAGCGTGGGCATCCTCCCGAGTGCCACACCCGCCAAGACTAAAAACCTAACCTAAAGAACTAGCCGGAGCGGAGGCATCGGGATTCTCTTCCCCGCAACCGGCCACTAGAGCGGCAAATAAAGACAAGGTGGATACATAGGCTCACCGATGAAGCCTAAAAGGGACTAATTTTCCATAGTCGCCAAGGGGGAGAAAAGAAACAAGATGGCATCTGCATATATTGGTTGTCAAGTGAAAGTACTCCCAAAAAGAAAACAAGAATATGAGAAAACCGAAGGGAGATAAGCTTCTTGAAAAACCGGCTTCATTCATTAGTCAAATAAATCATATCAAATCTAACAAATGGAAACAAACGTGAATAAAGATCTGCTTGCTTAAACACTACATACGTCTGGCTTTACCTTTTGCATCTCGTTTTTTTAAGTGTCCATTGTAGAGATATAGAAGACCAAACATGTATAAGATGAACTAATCACATAGTTTTTTTTCAACACAGTACGGACGCAAATGGTCATATATACGCGCATACACTCATCTCTACGAACGTAGTCGACAGGAACGTCTCCTTCCACTGAAGACTGAACGCACATCGCCAGAAATTCTGAAATAAATCCAGGATAAATGACATCACCAGAACTTAATCCCTATAAAAATCATTAGGACAAAAATGGGATAATATATTCAGAAAGAGAATCATATTCCATGTGTCGACCAAACGCGTACCCCAGACGCTGTATGGGTTAACCCAGGCTTCTTTCTTTTCTTTTCCTAGCGGTTTTGGAAAGGTTCTAGGACCATCTTTGACCTTTTTTTCTTTTCCAAATTCCTGTGGCTTTATCGATTTTCTTTCATTTTTCCATTTCTCATTCTTTCATTATTTTATTTGTGGACATTTTTAGAATTGGTGGGACATTCCCTAATAATTCGTGACATTTTTTACTTGGAATTCTTAAATTAACACTCACTTATTACATTTTTTGAACATTTTAATAAATTTTTAAATATTTTTTGAAATTCTAAAGAATTACTTTTTTTTAATTTCAACAAAAAATCAGGAACATTTTTTACTTCCACATTGTTTACTTAATTTACAATTAGTTTTAAAAATTCATGAATGTTTTCATATTCATTTTTTTTAATAGTGGACATTTTTTTCACAACCTTATTTTCTTTAAAAAATGAGAATTTCTAATAAAATCGTGAAAATATTTAAATTCTTGAATACCTTATAAATTCATGAAATTCTTCTAATATATCAAAGAAAACCGCAGTTGCTTTTCTTTATGAACTAGGAGTTGTTAGTTTTTGGCCAGGTTTGGCCCAACACCTATTTGGCACCGTAAGCACCTGTTACAGGCTATCCTGCAAATGGGGGAGCAACTAGTTAACGAGCGCTTCTTCGGGAGCCTCATAATGATCAGCGTCACTTGGCGCGCTCTCAGCCACCCGCCACGTGTCATGCTCCGGGCGCTCCCTCCGGATTTTATTTTATTTTTTCGCACATGTTTTCGGCTTTTAGACGGTTTTTAGACGGTTTTTCCCAGATTTATTTCGCACGTGTTGGCCCAGGTTTGGCCCAACACCTATTTGGCACCGTAAGCACCTGTTACAGGCTATCCTGCAAATCGGGGAGCAACTAGTTAACGAGCGCTTTTTCGGGAGCCTCACAATGATCAGCGTCACTTGGCGCGCTCTCAACCATCCGCCACGTGTCATGCTCCGGGCGCTCCCTCCGGATTTTATTTTATTTTTTCGCATGTGTTTTCGGCTTTTAGACGGTTTTTTCCCGGATTTTTTTCGATGTTTCGGTTGTCCACCGGTCTTCCTTAGCTTTTGGATCAAAAAAACTTTCGCGAAAAAAACATGTTTTCTATTTATTTTCTGTGAGAGGAGCAATTTTTTTGCTTCCGCGAGAATCACGGTTATGCTTTGTCGCACGTTTGTGAGCTAGCCAACAAGTTGCACTCTAGAGCTGGCCCTAGGTGTGTAATGTAGCGCAGCAAGCCATTTTCCTTTGCGTCCT
The DNA here is from genome assembly GCF_018294505.1 of Triticum aestivum. Lineage (NCBI taxonomy): Eukaryota > Viridiplantae > Streptophyta > Magnoliopsida > Poales > Poaceae > Triticum > Triticum aestivum. Next base: position 401,995,961 of record NC_057795.1, on the reverse strand, counting down.
GTAGTAATTTTCTCAAATAAAAATGATCGTACTCTCTCGGTTTTTAAATATAAGACCTTTTAAACATTTTAATACGGACTACATATAAATGTTTATAGACATATTTTAGATTGTAGATTCACTCATTTTGCTCGGTATGTAGTCCATATTGAAATCTCTAAAAGGTCTTATATTTAGGAACGGAGGGAGTAGTAGAAAAGGCTAGAGAAATCATAAAATTAAAAGCTTCATTTTTTCTATAACACTGGTGTGAACATTTTTCAAATATTCTATTTTTTAAGTAACATGAGTACTTTAAACTTTTGTTAACATTTTTGTAGAACTCTAAATATTTTTTTATAAAACTTGGTTTTTAAAACAGTTTTATACATTTAATTTTATTTTTTGAAAACTATTAACATTTAAAAATGTTTATTAGATCATTTTTTAACCTGTTGCATCCATGATCTTGACAAACGGCAAGAGAGACCTAGAAGATTAATGAGACATTTAAAAGGATGGCACATTAATGTTGAAGGGTTCTACAGGATCCTGAAAAAAGAACTTCTATCTAAGCTTGATGAGTTGGATAAGAAGAGTGAAATTCATCCTTTGTCTCATGGTGAGAAGGAACTAAAGTTGGTTTTAGATACCAACATAAAGAAGTTGTTGAGAGATGAGGAGTTGAAGTGGAGGCAGAGAGCTAGTGAAAAAGATTTACTTGAAGGTGATGAGAATAATAGATATTTTCAAATCAAAGCTAGTGGCAGGAAGAAGAAAAATCATATTGTTGTTCTGCTCAAAGATGGGGTAGAAATTAAGTGAGATGATGGGTTAGTTAAACACATGAGTGAGTTCTACAAAAAAATGTTTGAGCCTCTTGAAGTTACCTCTATTAAGTTTAAAAGTGCATAGTTGTCCCAAGATGAAAAAAACTTTCCTTACCAAGGAATTCAATTTTGAGGAGATTAAGGAGGTTGTTTTTGGGATGTAACGTAATAAAGATGTTGGTCCTGATGGACTGCCTATTGAATTTTATCAAATTTTGTGGGATGATGTCAAGATGGTTTAAAAAAATTGTTGATGCCTTTTATGGAGGGGAACTATGTGCGAAGAGGCTCGATCATGGAGTGATTGCCTGGTACCTAAGGTGCAAAATGTTGATTTAATTCAACAATATAAGCCAATTTGCTTGCTAAATGTTAGTTATAAAATACTGACGAAGATTTTAGCAGTTAGGCTAGGGTTGGTAATAGATGGTTTATTTGCTAAGACTCAAACTACTTTATCAAAGATAGATACATCACGGAAGGAGTGGTGCTGCTTCATGAGACTATGCATGAATTGCAGCTGGAGAACAAGCCTCGTGCGTTTCTTAAGATAGATTTTGAGAAAGCTTGTGACAAGGTGAAGAGGCCCTTCTTGTACCAGTTGATGCAAATTAAGGGTTTTAGTGATATCTGGTGTGACTGGATAATGAGACTAGTCAGATGAGGGAGAGTAGCTATCAAAGTAAATGATCAGATGGGTCCCTGCTTCCCCACTTTTAAAGGGGTTAAAAAAGGAGATCCATTATCTCCTTTGTTTTTTAACGTAATTGCTGATGGGCTTGCTTTTATGACGAAGAGAGCCCAACATAATGGATTGATTAATGGTTTAGTTCCTAACCTGGTTGAGGTTTAGGTTTGCTTCAATATGCAGATGTCACTATCTTCCTTTTAGAGGATAATTTGGATATTGTCAGGAATCTTATGTTTATGTTTTGTATTTTCGAACAAGTGGTTGGATTGAAGATTAACTTTCATAAGAGTGAGGTGTTTTGCTTGGAAGATGTTGTGTTAAGAGAAGAGGAGTGTCGTGAGTCTTTCACTTGCAAAGTTGAGTGGGGATGTGATGCGGAGCATTCTATGGTCATCCCCATGGACCTTCCTACGTCTCCCAAAGCACCAAGTGGACCGATGACACGAGCACATGCAAGAGCTCTCGAGACCGAGGTGACATCTCTCCTTAATGAACTTCCATATGAATCATGTGAGACATGGCTACTACCTCAAACGGAAATGCCATGTGTTTTCAGGTACCTAGAAGACCCTCTCGGAGATGCTCGTGAAGACGGACAAGTCCCCAAGTACATGGATGAAGAGAACCGATGAAAGGAGCCAAGGACAACCTCCAGGACCCGGACATCCGGCCCAAGCCCGGACATCCGCCCCCTAGAGACAGTAGCCCAGCCAGACAGAGCTACAGGGCTCGGACATCTGGCCCCTGGCCCCGGATATTCGGCCCTCCCCTATCTAGAGAGCAGGAGGACTGGCCCCGGATATTCGGCCCTCCCCTATCTAGAGAGCAGAAGGACTGGCCCCGACTGCCTAGATATCCGGCATCAGGCCCGGACATCCGGCGCCAGCCCAGACATCCGGCACTTCTTGAAGGCCCAGACATCCGGCCCGACGCCCAGACGTGCAGCTTCGTCTGTCTGCGCACAGTAAAGGATCGAAGCCCATGTACCCCTTTGCCCCCCTAGACTATATATACTCCCTCTCCCTCACGTTTTAGGGTTAGCAAAGGATTAGCTCATTTGAGAGACAGAGCTTTGCTCATCCACTTGATACCTTCTCCATCAGAGTTCACGACCTCTACGGAGAAGATCCCCAAGTGGATTCAAGACCCCTCACGGGAAGACCCCTCAAGACCTCCTCATGGAGAAGAACTACCGCCTCTTCTATCGTCCTTTGTTGCGTTTGGATCTTGTATCACTCTTTATGTTCATGGATATAGCACGTGTGTGATCGTTCTTTGTTGATTCGAGTGTTTCCTCTCGTTTTCTCCTCGCGTTTCCCCTCGTGTTCTTCGTAGGATCCGCTTCAATCGTGAAAGATCGGCCCTAGGGTTTCCACCCTACATCAGGATGCATGTTGATGCGAAGAGACTTAGCAATGCTCAGTGGGATCCAATTGATGAGAAGATAGAAAAGAAAATGTATGGATGGAAAGGAAATCTACTATCTATAGGAGATAGAGCGACTTTAGTGCATTTTTGTGTGAGCAACATTCCCCTTTTCATGCTTTCCTTTTGCGAAGCTCCAAAAGGGGTCCCGAAGAGCAAGGATTTCGATAGAGCTAGGATGGTCTGGCGGGAATCTAAGGATGTGAGAAAGTACCATCTAGTGAACTGGGCTGTTGTATGCATGCCTAAAAGTTGTGGTGATATGTGAGTTCTTGACTTCGAAGTCATGAATCCATGCCTCCTCACTAAATGGTTATGGAAATTGGAGAATAATGAAGGTTTGTGGTAGGAGATTCTTAGCAAGAATTATCTTACCAAGAAACCTTTGTCATGTTGGAAGTGTGAGGATGGTGGTTCACATTTCTAGCAACATATGGTCAATGTTAATCATCTCTTTCAAGCTGCGAAAAAAAGGTAATTGGTAATGGGGCAAAAACTTTGTTTTGGGAAGATAAATGGCTAGGAGATAAATCTCTATGGGGAGCTTTCTTAGGCTTATAATATGGCTTTTATTAAGAATGTTATTGTCTAGTTTTTTGATGAGAAGTGGTTTGGATATGATTGTTTTCAGAAGAATCCTTTACGATGAGACACTTGAGCCGTGCGAGAACCCAAGATATTTGGTTGCTGAGCATGAATTTAGTGAGTGTCGGGATAAAGTGTCTTGGTCTCTCAATGGAAGAAACAAGTTTGTGGTGAAAGAGTTCTTTCTTTGGTTGAAAGATGGAAGACTGGTTGGATTTAGATCCATATAGAAGCTTAAGATCACTGACAAGATCAAGGATTTTTTTTCTTTGGCTTGTGCTTAAAAACAACATCTTAACCAAAGCTAACTTGGTGAGAAGAGGATGGACAAGAAATGAAGAACGCCATTTTTTGGAGCTAAGGAAAGCATTGATCATTTATTTTTTGAGTGTGTTGTGGCTAAACTGATTTGGCATGTTGTGACTTGTGCCTTTGGTCTTCCAAGTATTCCAGCTAACCTTTCTGATATAATGGGAAATTGGATTAAACCCTTCCCTAGGGGTCAAAGGAAAGTTGTGTTGTGTGGGAGTATCACTATCTGCTGGACTATTTGGAAAGCTAGGAATAGAGCTTGTTTGATAAAAGAAATCCTGATGACCCTAATTCGTTGGTGTATAGGCTTTGCTTTTATCTTAATGCTTGGTGTATGTTGCAGAAAACCAAGACTGAGGAAGAATTGAGCAAGGGGTGATGTTGACCAAGAAAGTTACTGAAGAAATTTATGCAAAGAGCCTTGGCTGGAACCCAGAGAAGAAGGATTGGTGTTATATGAAGCTTCGAAGTCTTTTGCTTTTGTGGGAGTTGATGATCTGATGCTCTCCACCTATGGCTTTGGTTTTGCTGCTTTGTGTGTGTTCTGCATGTTTTAAGTTTCTGTTCTGTTCCTTGTCACTTGTAATACTTTGTGATAATCTGAGTGCAGCTGTTGGTAGTCTCTCTCTGGGCTTGTTATGGCGTAGTAGGGTTAAAGCATCTTCACCCACGCCCCTAGAAACGCACCCCCAGGCCACTTTTTAGCACCGGCGGCAGAAAATCATCCCACTCATGCCCCCGAAGCGTCACTTTCCGCCGGTTTTGAAGAAAAACGACGTCGGCACTCCCACCCCGAAACCAGCCCCCCGGGGGGCAGCTGGGCGTGCCGGCGGCTCCTTTTTCTGGCTGCTGGCCTGCCCTCAGCCTCCCAACGCCGAGATGCAGCAGTGGCGAGTACAGCCCGCTCCTGCCCCCGCCCAAGAAGCACCCGCTGACGCCGACAGTCAAGACTGGTTCTCTCGCGTTGCTGCTGCTGGAGAGGGACCGGGAGAGCCGAAGGTCCAGGTCCATGTCAAGCCAGCGGGACCGGCCTACTACTGCTACTGCTAGGAAGACGAAGAAGAAGGAGGAGGACACCGCGTCTGAGCTCGCGAGGAAGGACATGCCCAGGCTGCAGCGGCTCGCGGCGTCGCTGGAGTGGCCGAGCTCCGCGTTCTTGGAGATGACGGAGTTGCCCGAGGGCCACCCGTCGCGGCGCGTGGTCGCATCGGGCTGGGCGCGCGCCGACGGAGCCACGGAGGTGGATGCTTTCTTCCGGGTGCACAACACGGCACGCGCGATGGCGCGCTTCGAGGCCGCGCGCGCCGCGGCGCGGGCGCGTGGCGAGGTGATGCGGTTCCAGTGCTGCCCCGCTGCGGAGGCCGGGGGCGGCAGCGAGGTGATCTGCGCGGCCGTCGCCATGTGCCACCAAGCCGGCGCCGCGGCCTTGTCGCTGCGCCTCGGCCCGTCCTGCCTCCTCTGCGCCCGCCTTCTGTATTGCTCTGCTCCGACTACTGCGCCGCATCCGCGAGGTGCAGGACGGGGAGGACGACGAGGAAGAGCCGGACGAGGAGGAGGGTGGCGTCGACGTCTTCGTGCCCCCGGCCGAGTGAACGTAGCTGGAGCGGCGGCACCACGGGTTGTACGTCGCGGTGTGCGCCTCGCGCACGACATTCTGTTTGCGTTGCTCGTGTTGCTCGGCGTGTCTTCCTCCACGCAGAGCATAACGCCGGCGCCATCGACGGCCATGGCGGAGGAGGAAGGACGGGGTGGCCTCAAACCGTCGCCGGTATGCTCGAATCTGGCATGGTGGTACGCCCAGAAGGTGTTTGTTGGAATGACTTAACACTGTATTTGAAAAAAAACAAAGACCAGGTGTTGGGGGGTGGACGGCTGGAAAAATATTCAACCCGATGCGAAAATTTTCGCCGGATGAACCCCAAGAGGCCGGTTGAAGGCCTCCTGGGGGGCACAACGGCTGGTTGTATGCCCCTTTTGCGTTTTCTCTAATGTTTTTCTGCTTTCTTTGTAATGGATATCGACGAGGAGGCTCGTTGTTTCAGAGAACAACCGTGAACAATTTTAAGAGGATTTTTTTAAAACAGAACTGGAAAATTTGATAAAGATAAAATGGAAGAAATAAAAGAAACAAAAGGAAAACAGACAGAACAGGGAGGAAAAAACTGGAAAACCAGATGTGAACATTTCTAAAACCAGGAAAACCCCGACCCAAAACCTAGTTTCTTCAAAACCTTCTAATGGGTTTGTCTATGTCATATCTAGATGTGAGATAATACCTCACATCTAACATGACATCATCTTAGTTGATTTTTTAGCACTTGTTTGTTGTTGTCCAGCCCAGCGTCATTTTTGTTTTTTTGAGAATCACCAAGCACGACTAAAAAAAGGGCCACCCAGAGCATGTTCGCATGGCTAGACTTGCCGCTGTTGCTGCTCCCTTGCTTAATGCTGCTAATACTACTACAAACAGGCTTACCGACGTCGCTGCTCCTTTGCTAATGCTACTAGTCGTCGTACTACTACAAACGACAGCTCGCTTCCCTTCGTTTTGTTGCTGCTAGTTGTACTACTACACTACGCTACACTACACAGCAACTCGCGACACTTTCTGTTGTTGTTAGTCGTACTACAAATCTACACTACACGACAGCTCGCGTTCTTCTCTTCTTACGATGGAGATAATCTCGCTAGAATATTAGTTTTCTTTCCAATGAACACATTTTGATGTATTTTTTAAATTTGATAAACACGAACAATTTTAGAACAACGAACAAATATATGAAATTTGGAACATTTATTGAATCTTGTGAATTTATGAAAAAGGAAAAAAATAATCAAAAAAAGAAAAATATGAGATCAAAATTTGAAAATAGAAAAATAAAAGGAGAGAAAAACCAATAAAGAAAAATGATAAAATAAAAAATAGAAAACATGAACAAAACAAAACCAAAATCATATCCTAGCTACTTGAGTCGGCTCATCTGCAGTTTGTTTGCTGTTGACGGTGGACTTGCAATTGGGACAAAAAAAGTCAAACCCACAGTGGCAAGTCGAGGGTGGATTCGCAAATGGGACTAAAAAAGGTCATGCCTAGTTGCGAGTTGTGTTTAGACTTGCTATTGGGACAAAAAAAAAGGTTTGGCCCGAGTTGCGAGTCGAGGGTAGACTTGCAACTGGGACAAGAAAAAGGTTGAGCCCCAGTTGCGAGTCGACGATGGACTTGCAACTGAGACACAAAAAGGTCAGGCCCTAGTTGCGAATCGACGGTGGACTTACAACTGGTTATCAAAAAATTGGGCCGCAGCTGTGAGTCGAAGGTGGAGTTGCAACTCGGACAGAAAAGGTTGGACCCTAGTTGCGAGTTGACGGTGGACTTGCAACTCGAACAAAAACAAGTTTGCCCCCAGTTGCAAGTCAAGGGTGGACTTGCAACTTGGACAAAACAGGTTCGGCCCGAGTTGCGAATCGAGGGTCGACTTGCAACTTGGACAAAAAAAAGTCTCGCCCTATTTGTGAGTCGAGAGTGGACCTGAAACTAGGACAAAAAGATTGGGCCCCGAATCGAGGGTGGACTTCCAACTAGGACAAAAAAGGACGAACCTCTGTTGCGAGTTGAGGGTGGACTTGTAATTAGGAGGAAAAAAATGTCGGGCCCCAGTTGCGAGTCAACAGTGAAATTGCAACCGGGAAAAAAAATCTCGGGCCCAGTTGCGACTCGAGTGGACTTGCAACTTGGACAACAAAAGTCGGACCACTAGTTGCGAGTTGAGGGTGGACTTGCAACTCGGACAAAAAAAGTCACATCCTAGTTACGAGTCGAGGGGGTTGCAACTGGGACGAAAAAAAGGTCGGCCCCTAGTTGCGAGTCGATGATGGGCTTGCAACTAGGAAAAAAGGTTGAGCCCCAGTTGCGAGTCGGTGGTGGACTCGCAACTGGGACAACAAAAATGGTAGGTCCCAGTTGCGAGTCGACAATAGGCTTGCAACTAGGAAAAAAAGGTCGAGCCATATTTGCGAGTCGACAGTGGGCTTGCAAGTGGGACAAAAAAAATGTCAGGTTTCAATTGCGAGTCAAGGATGTACTTGCAACTGCGACAAAAAATGATCGGACCCTAGTTGCGAGTAGAGGGTGAACTTGCAACTCGAACAAAAAGATCGGGTTTCAGTTGCGAGTCGAGGGTGGACTCGCAACTTGCAAAGAAAATGGTCAAACCCCAATTGGCGAGTCAAGGGGACAAAAGTGAAGCCAAACATGCCTAGGCCAACAACCCGATACGCAAAAAACAAATAGCGAAAAACGCAAAAAACAAATAGCGAAAAGCAAGGAAGAAGATACATCGCTTGCAATTGGGAAAACTATGAATCTAGTTGCGAGTTGATGGTGGACTTGTACCTAGGACAACTACGAAACTATGAACCCAGTTGCGAGTCAAGGTATGACTTACAACTAGGATGAAACAAACTACATGCCAGTTGCATGTCAAGGGTGGACCTATAACTGGGATGAAAAATAAATCACAGGCAAAATTATAGGGATCAAAGGTTGGTCAGTGAGAAGATGAGGATAAGCTGCATCGTCGAACCCCCAAATGATGATATATATGGGACCACGTGGAAAGAAACGCGAGAACATGATGACACAAAATAAACAAGACAAGAGGGCGCGCGACAAAAAATGACGAGCTCACATGGACGCACATGTTTTGGTTTGTACGAACATTAAGGCAAACAAATTGGACAGTTAGACATATATGAGCTAAAAATTCATCTAGATTGGATTTAGCAAATCTGAAACAAAAAATCTAGCTACATGGTCAAACCAAAAAAGCAAAAGAGGGAATAAAAAGCCACATGGCCCTAAAAAAACTAAGCCCACAGAGAAAAACCAATACACAAAACATAATAACGGCCCACTAAAAAGAATATTGTATCAGGCCTCACTGCTTCACGAGGGACAAACAGAAAACACGACGCAACGATAACGAGCATGACTCAGAAACACGTGTATCTAACAATATACGAGTTAGATGAAACATTGTTAACTCTCATTTAGATGAGAATTAGCAAACCAATCCAAAACAAGACCCCAGACCGCACAGCAAAAACGGCCAAGCATGCACAAACATGTCAACAAGTAGACACCAATCACATGATGCGACACATAGCGCGTGTGACAAAAATAACCCGTGATCAAGATTTGCATGACATTCGAAGCGAACATATGAAAGAGCGAAAACAAGTTCATGAATTTTAAACAAATAAATAAAGAAAGAAAGGAAAAAGGTAAAAGGGAGAAAAGGATAAAATAAAAATAAAAACAAAAAACCCACGAATTTAAAACTAGTTCATAATTGAAAGCAAATAATGAAATAGAAAAAATAAAATAAAACGGAAACAAACAAAAAAAATACTAGGAGTCAAATGAAAGTATACAAAAATGAGAAGAACTAGAATTGACTCGTTGCACATACTTTTGACAAGAAAATAGAAAAACGCAGCCTATGACGAAAAAATACTAAGGCACACTAGATGTGAGGCGCTGGAGAAAAATGCAACTGGACTATAGACAAAAACGGCCTGCCAGCCCAATATCACAAAAACAAACACGACAACGGGCCAACCTCGTACGAGATACAACCTGGACATGAGCTACGCGCGAGACAAGGCTGAACGAGCGAGCGCACCGGCCAGACCATCACGTTTTGCACAAATATTAAAGACAAAAGACAGATGATCCAACGACTCTGGACTTAGATGTGAGATAGCTATTTCACATCTAGATATGAAATAGCAAATCTGAACCTTCTATTGTTCAAGTTAATCCCTGCAAGCATTATTCTGCATAATGAGGCAGCCCCAATCTTCAGTAAACACTCCGGCAACCAAAATTTTCAATAACAGAACTGATAAAATGCAACCTGGGAAACTGGTCTGCTAAATGTCTAGATAAAGTAAACTTATGCGGTTGGACATCTTAGCTAGGAGTACTTAATAAAATTAACGCTTACTTGAACTGCAATTCCACTGTTCCCTCTTCATCCTCACCCCCTCCCAATTTAAGTTTAGCCAGAATCCAGCGAGGACTTCTCTCCCAGAAAGAAGGGACGGTCCGAATGTTTATCTAACTTGAGCAAATGTGTGATGGATAGCACCAATGGTATTGACAGAAACATCAAACAACCACGATACTGATAAGAAAAATAATACAGTACTCCGTTATGTGTAGCAGCATATAATCTGAAGTCACCTGCTAACACAAATCTGACACAACAAATATATATTTCGTGTGGTTCAGTGTTTCCCCCCCGGGTTTTTTAAGTGAGCTCATTCTACTCCACAAATCATAAAAAGTTAAAATTTACCCGAGCTAATAAACTCTGAAAAACAGAAGTGGCAATGGTTCTCCAGAGTTAAATAAAGTGAACTTAGCAAAGATTAAAACATATTCCCTTCACCAGAAGAGAGGCACTTCAAAACATGATAAAAGAACAAGAGCTGTCATTTCATAACAAAAGATCAAATCAAGTTCTTGCAAGTATCAAGATCCGCAGAGTTTAAGCTTTCAAGTATGCCAATTTGGTCACTGATTTTTTCCGGTTTCAGCTAAGCTGCTCACGTAGTTCTTGTCAATTTCCAACTATATTATATATCTTATTGTGAAAATATCTCCGTCATAGAGTACAGGTTACACATACTGCAATAGACGAGCAGCCGCACTGTCTAGTACTGCTCACTAAACAAAAGTAATATTAAAAAAGACAATGTTATGAGTTCATCACCAGCCGAACAAACTATTGATATTTGGAGTATCAAAATTGCTACAGTAACAGAAGACACGAAGGGGACTCCAAAAGTATTGGAAAAGACTATATGCCTTATCCTTGTACTTTCATATTATTGCCTGCAGTAAAAAAACTTGTGAATGGGTGGACGGTGGATGTCGTACATTCGGCCAAAGGATTGCTTTCAAAAATCTTCTTAAACTGCAAGGACTCAAGATGGACCATGAAGACGCCTCCATTTGTTGACACAAATATCACATTCTCATCTCCAGCAACACCCAACACTGTTTGCAGATTTGTCCATTCGCCTGGTCTCAGCGGAAGAAGCTTGTTCAACTCAATTGCTTGTGCCGGCATCCATCCAGCAACTCCATCAAAATCAGTCGTCCTCACCCATAGTTGAGCTACGAAGTCATCTGACACAACGATGAAGCCAAGCCCACCACCCAGCGTACTCAGGTAGAGGCCATGATGACTAGCATGGGCATCAGGCGGCACCTCTACAACAGCTAGGGTCTGCGTATCCAAATCAAGCTCAAGGATGCCAGTCTGAGTACCAAAAATAAACCAGTGAAGTGAATTGCCAACCAGGATGCTTCGACTTCCAACACAAGACATAGTGTGATACGGAACATCGGTCGATATGAGATCGCCCCATGAGTTGGTCTCCGATGAGTAGACGCATGCTCGCGCGACGAGCTTGTCGGCGCACACCAAGACGACCTTCAAGGGGCTCGAGTGGCAGCTGCCGTGCACGTGGTCCTTGTCGCCGGCAACACAGAGCACATCCGCTTGCACATGTGACTTGCTCCAGTCGTGATCCAACTTCGGCGGACTGCCTATGAAACGGCGGTCGCCTGTGACGGGATCCCACACCAGGACCTGGCGGCAGCCCTTGCCGAGGTGGTCCCCCCTGGTGAAGAGCACGCGGCCGTGGCGGCAGCGACGGAAGGACCAGATGCCGTCGTTTCCCTCGACGCCGCCGCCTTCGATGCCGTCGAACCGCACGGAGAAGCGCTCGGGCAGGATGAGGTCCGGCCGATCCAGGACCGACCTGAAGGAGAGGTCTCCGCGGTAGAAGTCCAGGAACACGCCGATGATGGGGGGCTCCCGGTGGTGGGCGCAGAAGCGGCGCAGGAATTGGGGATCGGCGATGAGGTGGCGCCACTGCTTGCAGACGAGGGAGGCGCGGGGGAGGGAGGAAGGCTGCGCGGGGAGGCGGATGAGTACCTCGGGGAGGAGGTTTTCATCGTCCGTCGGGGTCGTCTTCGCCGGCGGCGGCAAGGCGGAGCGGCGGCGGCAGATAGGGTTCATCTCGTCTCTCCTGTCGATGCGGCGTGATCGATCGTGTCCTCTCTATCTATGAGGAATATAAATACGTGGTCACTGTGTCCTGAGTATTTATTATTTCATTGCATATACGGGCTGAGCCATCCGAATTCGAATACAATCGGGACTAGTACGTACAATGCGGAACGTATATGTGCACGAACATATTTTTTTCCGAAAAATACACGAACAGATTTCTAATCGAAAACAAACTCTCTTTACCGTGTTTGTCCCCGACGACTACGATGGTGCTCATAAGGTAGAATGTACGTGTACATATTTTTTAACACACTACAAATACAAGTGCTCATATGGACATACATGTACACCCTATCCGCATCTTCGAGTGAGTTGGCATATCATTTCGAGGTTTTACGAAGTTCATCTTCTTTCACTAAACGCGAATCGCCAGAAATCCTGAAAAATAAAACCAAAAGAAATGCGAACACCCGAACTTAAATCTTGGTGGGTTGAGGATACCATTGTCCATTTAACTATCCAACCATAATTTGGTTCACGTGCGTGTGTATATTCATAAAGATAAGTGTATGCATGTATATATATGAGTGTATGCGTCTGTATACTTTGCTAAACCAAAATACCGCCTTTTTCCTGTCTTAGATACAATTGGGAGTACATTATTTTCAACTATTTTTTACGAGGAAAACTTCCGGCCTATTCATCAATTGTCAAGGTAGTACAAAAAAAAAATAGAAATAAAAAATACATCTCGTGTGTCTCTGTGGCAGTAGTGGTTGTTTGGTGGTATCGATATCTCGATGTAATTTATTATGGTTGAGATGTTTTACACTATAATAGATCTGATCATTTAAAAAATGACGAAGATAAATAGTTTGATGTGTTGTCTGTTGAATTTTTTAGTAGTTAGATGCAGAGTTAGGACCTAAATATTCAGCAAATGTCAGATTTTTTAGACAGGCAAATCAAATCTTTTTTTCTGTTTGTGATAATTCTTTTAATTTTTTATCATGTCATGGCAGTACAAAGAATATAAACATAAATAAAAAATTACATCCATGACGTAGTCATTTAGCGACGATTACAAACACTAGAACAAACTGAAGGCATGTTGCCGTCATCACCCCTTCCTCACGGAGCCAGACAAACTTGTTGTACTAGATAGTCGAAAAGTCTTTGTGCTAAGGCCCTACATGACTAGCGCACCAGAACAATCACCGCCGATGAAAAGAAGTATAGGTTGAAAGAATCCAACCAGTAAACACACGAATGGATATGATCAAAGACCAGCACCGGCAAACCCCGCAAAATTCGTCGGAGACATGCTTCCGCACGCCCTTCGACGCCGGTAGACACATCATGGAACAAGAGCCAAGTAGGAAGAACCTTATTACATTTTCAGGGAGTCGCCACCATCTCATCATCATTCTGAGCAGAACATAATAAACAATAAACAAACTCATAAAAATATTTAACAACGGAACAAGATCCCTCCTACCAGCAAGGATCGGGGTACCACCGCGCCTCTATGGGCGTGGAGCCACCGGAGACGAGGCAGGCCGGTGGCGACCCCGCGGTAGGGAGAGAAAACCTAGTTTTTTTAGAGGAGGTGGCGGCTAGGGTTGATGGCGTCTAGTCGAACATTCTTTCATGGCAGATTATGTTTATAGACAATGGTAAATTTAGTTGGCGAGCTGAAATGATCGAGAAGAGGTGTCTAGAGGGGGGGTGGTGATTAGACCCTCAACAAGTAAAGATAACAGTTTTTAGGTTTTTCAAGGTGAGGTTGCAAATTAGCACAATTTCAAGCATTCACAATACAATTCAAGCAAGCATGCATAGTGTATATGCGCAACGAAAAGTAAAGCATGTAACTTGCAAGAAAGTAAAGGGATGGGATTGAAGTGTGCAAACGCAATTGGAGACACGAAGATTTTTGGCGTGGTTCCGATAGATGATGCTATCATACATCCACATTGGTGGAGACTTTAACCCACGAATGGTAACAGTTGCACGAGTCCACGGAGGGCTCCACCCACGAAGGGTCCACGAAAAAGTAACCTTGTCTATCCCACCATGGCCATCGCCCATGAAGGACTTGCCTCACTAGGGTAGATCTTCATGAAGTATGCGATCTCCTTGCCCTTACAAACCCTTGGTTAACTCCACAATCTTGACGGAGGCTCCCAAGTGACATCTAACCAATCTAGGAGACACCACTCTCCAAAAGATAATAGATGATGTGTTGATGTTGAACTCCTTGCTCTTGTGCTTCAAATGATAGTCTCCCCAACACTCAACTCTCTCGCACAGATTTGGCTATGGTAGAAAGATGATTTGAGTGGAAAGCAACTTGGGGAAGGCTAGAAATCAAGATTCTTGTGATTGGATTGGAATGTCTTGCTCTCAATACATGAGTAGGTGGTTCTCTCTCAGAAAATGAGTAGTGGAAGTGTTGGCATGTTCTGATGGCTCTCTCACATATGAAGAAGGGGGTGGGGGTATATATAACCTCCACACAAAATCTAACCATTACACACAAATTCTCAAACTCGGTGGGACTGAATGGTTAAACTCGGTCAGACCTACTTGATTCATAATGTGAACGTTAGGCATTTCGGTGGGACCGATAAGGTCAACTCGGTGTGACCGATGTGTTAGGGTTAGGGCAAAACCTTATCTCGGTGATACCGATTGCGTGAACTCGGCGAGACCGGTTTCAGCAATAAACAGACAAATACTTGGTCAAGCAAACTCGGTGGGACCGGCTACGTATCTCGGTGAGACCGAAATAACTGCAATAAGTAACAGAGAGTTTGCAAGGTCATCTCGGTGAGAACGAGATCTCATCTGTGAGACTGAACTGATTAGGGTTTGTGGCAATGGCTATGTCAAGTGAACTCAGTGGCGCCGGTTGAATCAAATCGGTGGGGCCGAGTTTGACTTTAAGTTTAGGACATATGTGGAAATGAGAAAGTGGTTGAGGGCTCTCGAGAATATCACCAAGCACTTTGAGCAAGCAAGCCATTAAGCAACACCTCATCCCCTTTTAATAGTATTGACTTTTCTATGGACTCAATGTGATATTGGATCACTGAAATGAAAATATAGAGTCCTGAGTTTTTGCCAATGTTTGTCCTTAGCATCTTGAAAGGGTTCCACAATCTTTTATCCTGCCACTCCAATGTTAAACTCATCTGAAATATACTAGGTAGAAGTAGTAGTCCAACAAAAAATATATTGACATTAATTATCAAAATCATCCAGGAAGTACTTGTGCTTTCACGAGCATAGCCAAATCCGTCTCAGTTTATTCTTTGTTAACAAATTGTCACACAACTTAAAATGCCATGAAAACAGTACTCGTTTGAACTATGAGTGTGTCTAGAACTCGGTCGAAAATGTCAACATAGTTTTGTTTCTATGATTGGCACGATTGGTGCTGCAAACGACGATGAAAAATATTGCGACCGTACTGCAAACAACAACAACATGTGCTATAACAATTTTGATTAAAATGCTACAACTGTCAATGAAGAATATTGCAACCGGTGAGATGACCTGCTACAATCGGCGATGGACGACACGTGCTACAACCAGCAAGACGGGTGTTACAACTGATAGGAAAAAATGTTGTAAACGATGGGATAAAATGCCGCAGGTTGATTCAGACGCGGTTAAATATGAGTAGATTGAGTTTTAGCGATCCCGTTGAACTATCTCCGTTATAGGAACAGAAAAACATCGTAAATCTGTGCAATACATCGCGCTGGAAAAATTAGGAGTCCTCACAACCGAATTGTCTCTCCAACTCCTCTTCCTTTGATAGTATTCTCGCTTTTTTCTCTTACAGAAGTTTCGGTCCCCCCAAACGCCCTCCGCCGTCAGCGATGCAGCCCGATCTCGCGGCGGCGAATCGCCGTGTGATGGAGGATTTGACGAAGAAATATGGAGTGACCCCCGAAACCATCGACTATGTGACCCTTGGCCCGGTGTGCGTCGATCCCCGCCGCATCGTGAAGGTGCCTCGTCCTCCGATCCCTGCCGCCGGCGCGGAGGGGCCGCCGAGGCGTCACCCCCGGGCGGAGCCGAGCCCGCTCGAGGCAGCGCTGCTGGACACCGTTCACTGGCACCACCTCCAGGCGCTCGCCATGATGGACCGCGGGATCGTCGGCCGCCACGCGCACGGCATGCTGCTCGCGGGCTACGCCTACGGCCTCCACGACCCCGTCTGCAACATCCTCGCCAACTGTCTCTGGCACGATATAGTGTTCCCCGCTTCCTCGAGCCAGGAGGTTCTTCAGCCCATGATGCTGAGCTGCAAGGCCATATTCCACCTGGCTCGCCGCTCCCTTGACGCCCTCGTCATTCATGAGGGCGTACGCGCCCACCATGTCTGCTGAAGAGGCCGTGTCCTACCTGAGCAGAAGTCATGGCAACCTTCACCATGCCGCCGTGCTTGTTGACAGAGAAGATGTTCTCCACGCAAACCGCATGGACGACGCCTTCAGGGCTGCCATTCTGGCAGCGCATCTCCCTAGTGATGCAGCTCGCGAGGCTCAATTCTTTTTCATTGTCAACTGTGCTCCTACAGATGCTTTTCTTGCAAATCATGGAATTCATGGTCACCCATTAGCTTTTGGATTATCTGACCTGAGGCCGCAAAGCAATTCATCGCTTATAGTGCTTGAATTTGTCAAGTTGGCTGCTTCCAGTTTAGCTCTCACACAGCCGGCACCAAGCTCGCCGAGCCTAAGCCAAGGAGCATATAGAGCGTTAAGGATCAAGATGCATGCCTTCAAGAGGGATCAGGAGTTTTGCCTTGGTATAGTAAACATGGCACTCAAGAAACTTGCGTCCCAGTTTGGGGTAAAATTACCGTTTGCTTAATGGCTGATTTATACTATTTTGGTTTTCCTTCAATCTGCTGCATCTCTAAAATGGTTTAATTTTCATTATTCAGGAAATTTATCAGATTCATCTACTATGCGGCAAGAGTTTGGTTACTTTGGTTCCTGATAGCTATTATCACGTCAACTTCTTGGCATCTCGTGAGAGTGAACCTAATCAGCCTAAGCTGTTTTTTGCTGAGGTTCGTGCTTCACTTCAAGATGTGGATGATGTGACCTTGTGCTGTCCCGTGACATTATCAGAAAGAACTGGTATGCCAAGTTTTTCTTGTTTTTCATTAGTTCATATGACCGAATTCTCATGTTACACTTGACTGAGTTTTTAGAAATTTACCATTGGCAAGTAAACGTCTAGTTTTGCGCAGATCCTGTTTATTTAGTATCTCATCTTACTGAATGAATTTCTCTGATACTAAAAGAGAGTAGGGCGGAAACATGAATTAAACGTGCAAATCACTTAACTTTGGGTTACACACTTACACTGAAATTAATTTTGGGTTAAACAGGGAGTTTTTGAGTTCGGTTTATATGATAGCCTCGAGTAGCAACTGAACTTTCACATTAGACCAGACTAAGAGTTTCTAAAGTTGAGTATTTGCAACAGATTTACTCATTTAGCATGAATTGTGTTTTTCTCAGATCAATCATTTAATTGTGTGGCAAGCACATTTTGCTGAAACATCTAATTCTGTATAGAAACTGTTTATTTCAGCTTTATTCCAATTGGATTTGAGTTACCAAGGATTTTTTTTTATTATATGCTCCATTCAATACGAAATATGAATATTATGATACAACTTTTGTTGCTCAATGCATTTTTGCCTTGCGATCCAAGCTAATTACTGTTTCCTTTTGATGGCTGCTTGGTAATTAGGTGGATGTTCTGCTTGTGAGTATATGGGAATGAAACTCATCCATCCTGTAGATGAGAAGTTCAATGGACAATGTGACTTCACTAAGGGTAGAGACCCACACATTGTTAAACTTTTCAGGAAAGACCCTACCTCAGAGTTTGATGTTCCACTGATTGATGATTACATTTTCTTTGAGCTTGATCAACACCCTGAGGTTACAACCTTCCTGGAGACCTCTTACTCCTATATGAGTGATGATCAAGTGGACCTGAGTCTTTTGTGGTTTGAAAATTACATGCCTTGAGCTGTGTTATTACTGGTATGTATATGATATTTATAAATATTTGTATGCCCTAACTTAGGCATTTTAATTGGTCAAAAGCAGATGTAATCATAGAAACTAGAAATTTTGGGGATACAAGAATGCATACATCTTGAATACACTAACAACAATCAAAGAGACATCACTATGGGTGTCCGAGATCACTCGATGAGGAATACTCGTCGATTGGGGTGAAGACAACTTTGAAGGTCCGACTACAAACTAGTTCGCAATTAAACAATAAGAAATAACTATGATATGCAATCTGGATATTGCGAATACAAATAAAGTATAGATGATGGTTGTGGTTTTGTAAGTGGTCTTGGCCTAGTCGTTGGACAAGTACATGAAGTTGCAGCTATGGTGAGCTTTTTACTAAACAAACCCATGTCTAAACGATGCTCTAGGAGCACTATTTATGGAGGGGCGAAGTGCAAATTCAGCCAACCCAACTCTAGGTAGATTTACTTCGCAAAACGCGGTAAAAAACTGTCTATGCCCCAAAAGTTAACTAGCATAACATTTGTTCAAGGCTATGGATGAAATAATGAAGTGTCAGCTTGTTTATTTGATCCATGTCTTCATGCGTCATTATGGTGGCTTCAAAGTCTTGAGATCTTCATTTGAAGCTCCATCTCATTCATTGCGCGTTCACCTGAGTCTCCGTCTCAGTTTCCATGCTTGATCATGCTTCAACACTGGTCCTTCTTGTCAATGCTAGGCCCTTCATTCGCGAGAAGTATGAACACATGAAATTTTCACAGCAACATGTTCTCGTGAATATTCCCCAGACATGGAATTATCTGATAAATTAATTATCATGTGGAAGCTCTAGTGAGGGATGCAGATTTGCGTGGATCTTGAAAATTAATAGTTGTGGAGGCTGTGGGTGTAACAATCATTGAGATGTCCTGATCGAAAACACCTCCTAGCTAAGTAACCAATACAAATACGTTTGTATAATAGTACACATCAAATTCCATTTTTTTATTAATAGTAAATGATAATTCTGTAATTACAAAACTGGTAAAGGGCCGTGTGGAAATTGTAAAAATAGGAAGGACTTCCAGAATAACAGCGTCCAGGGTGAACTCTATTGCTAACAGCGTCCAGGTTTGGACGCTGATATGGACGGCGTCCAGTCATGCCGTTCGATTGGTGCCCTTATTAGGTTGAATTGAATCGTTTTCCTCTTATAGATAGAGGTTTCATAACTTATAAAACCTAATACGCATGCAGCCGTCGCTCCTTACATCGTCTCATTGGCCGCTCGTCATTAGGATCATTTGCTCATCATTAGGATCATCGACTTGACTTACGAATGGCGCATGTGAGTTATTCCACGACCTCGTTGAATCTTCTTTGTTTGGTATTCTGTATAATTTATTCAGGTGGATTGTATAAATGACTTTGTTGTTACTCTTGGTTAATATAGTTGGTAATTGGCTAATTTATGAGAACAAATAAGTCTTGACTTTGAGTCGGCGGCCGTGCTTTTTGCATCTACATGCCGATGCACCACTACCAGTATTTCTAGGAGCGTGGCGTGTCAGCGCCGTAGCTCAATGTGAACCTACCGCACATGTGGCATCTCAACCTCGATAGGGTTCTGGTGCCGGCCTCAGGCCACGCACAACTGACGAAGATCCATCGCCGCACGTGCTCTACTACCGGCCAACCTTCGCCGTGACCCAATGTATGTGGTGGATTTGCCAAATTGGGAAGTGTGGTTCGCCATAGAGAACAACCAGCGTTGCCGGCAGTGCTTCAATTGTGCGTCCGGTGCACTGTGCGCGCTCGCCGCTCCACCACCACTGCCGGTCGTGGCAGGCCGATTAACAGCTGGCAGCCTTCCAACAGGCGTTCTCGTGGACGATGGCGTCAGTCTACGTCGACCTGACCAAGGAGGAGGAGGACAACAATGACGCTGCCTAGATCTACCGCCGCCGCTAACTGTTTTTATAGTTTTCATTAAAAAAACATTTAACTAATATAAATAGGACTTCTGCTGGCTGTTTTATTTTTTAAAATTTTCAAAATCCAGCGCAAATGAGAAATGCTTATGTTCGTGTTGGACACACCTACGAATTGACGGACAAAAACGAACACTGGCGTTCGCTTGACCAAATGAGCAAAGAACGGAGCAAATCCACGTTAGTTTCAACCAAACAGGGACGCTAGTAACAACAACGTCCAGGTGTGGACATGGTTAGCCACAGTGACCAGGCCTGAACGCTACTAACCATTGCGTCCTTCCTATTTTTCAAAATTCTAACTTATCATTACTAGTTTTGGAATTACATAATTATTATTTATTATTAATAAAAAATCAGCATCAAATTACAATCCTGCTATAGCAAGGTGACGCTCATTCCACTCCTTCCTCTCCCCTCCTCTCGCCCGTCGGGTGCACCTTCTCCTCCATCAAAGAATGGTTTATGCAGGTTTGGTCGCCACTGGTTTTTGGCATAGCTTCCTGTCCCCTCTGCCCTTAACCTCTCCTTGTCCCAGTCTCGGAGTCTCGGGTACCGGCAAGCCCTGGGATCGAGGTAGAGACAAGAGACAAAAAATAGTTGCACAAAAATGTATAATAAAGTTATCTTAAATAATTGACGATCCCTTCGTGTGCGTACATGAGGCTATGAGGATATGCCTCAACCCTTAGCCTGTGGGTATTACTCACACATAGTTATTGAATCACAAGCAATAGACATTGTATAAATAGTTACTGAAAGATGAATGATTAAAAGTCTTACAATGCCACTAATCATGATGGAGTCTTTTTTTGTAAATAATTAAACTAATGGAGGTGGAGGCTATGTTGGTGGAAATGGCTATGGAGATGGGATGTTGACGGTGGCTGTGTTAGATGGTATTGGTGATGGTGAAACTACATGGGAATTTTTACTGGAATTTTTACTCTCCTCCTTTCACTTGTGAGTCTCCTTCTCCTTTATATAGTGCAAACAGTAAGGTTTCAGGGCGCCTCTGTTGCGAATTAGGCTCGGGTCCCTTCACGGAAGATGTCAGAGATGACATCATGGAGGCGATGACGCCTGGTATGACTGGTCGTACGACCAATTTTGGTCATACCGTACACTGTCTTATTTCCTGGGACCTCCTGTGAGCAATTGTATGGAATAGTCTCCACCTCCAACGTATCCCATATATGCCTTGATTCTTTTACCTAATAACATTCATCTGCGCAAGGAACAAAATAAACAATGAGATTTGCAATTGTTAGTAATTAGTGGGCAAATTGAAGTGATAATCTCAAAATATCTGAGAATGCCAGGTTGAAACACGGGTAAGAGTTACTGGAATATTCACTCATCAACCATCTGTGTTGGATGCATACGGTTGATGTGACACTACGGTCAACATTCCGCATGATCATGGTCGTGTCTCGAGTAGTCCAAAGGTCACTTTGACTAATTTTGACTAGACCAGATGATGCTTCTCGCAGTCGGTAGACCCACGAGGGAGTCGAATTCGGCTCATAACACAATTCAAAGGTGACACCCGGTGCATCGATTGCACACACTCAAACACAGTCCGTCTATGTGAAATGGGCGTCGGCGGTTGACTCCCTCGAGTTTCACACCACTCGGCAAAGCTTGAGCTAAGGGCGGATTTGATATCCCCGGCGGCACAAGTTGGCCTCCATGCCAGAGCCAAATGCTTAAGTTTGCATACTCGGCTTCGAAACTGAAAGTCGAAAGCGTTCCTCTTCAGGACAAATAAATGACAACTGTCGACTCGGATAAGTCTAGGCGTTCTTCGTGTTTCACTCAAAATTCTAGATACACCCTTCAGCGGGCCTTCGGCCAGACTCTAGCAGAAAATTTTGGGTATCACCAAGACTTTGCCATATAACATTTTCACGTATTGTTTGCGAGTCCATTAAGGCCTCCGGTAGGCGACTCAGTAGCACGCACAACCAATTTGTCGAACAAAACTTCCTCAAGCCAAGAGTTGATGTTGATGACTGGATCAGACCCGGGGCCTACTGACAGCGAGATTCCCTCAGGATAGGCCCATAACAAGGAGTCGGAAGAGCAACACTGTAAAAGCCCTAACTAAGTCCATTTGGGTGCATCCACTTTGACGGGGCGGTCCCAGAAGCCCATCCAGCTGATCCACATCTAGAAGCTTATTCGAGTCGTCCTCCACGTCCACACGACTAGACCTTTCGTGGGTCATTAAAGCTCACTTACAAACAACGCGATCAAGTTAACTTCATTGCAATGTATTAAATTTGGTGGTAGTGATCATTGACTCAGCTGTTGTACTCTCATTCACGTCACCCCCTATATAAGGCGAAGTTATGTGAGAATCTAGTTAAGTATTAGGGCATCTTTGACGCCGTCCAGCAAATGGACACCCTAAACGTCCACGAAAACGTCCAGGCGTATCCGTGGACAGCGATAGCGGAGCCGGCCATCCCATCTGGTGCACCAAATATCCACACCTTGTGCAATGGGGAGAGGAGAGAGAAGGGAGGGAGAGGAAATGATGGGTTTATTGTGGGGTTCAATGCTTGTTTGTGTTGGAAATATTCCTTAGAGGCAATAATAAAATGATTATTATATTTCCTTGTTCATGATAATTGTCTATTATTCATGCTATAATTGTGTTATCCGGAAATCGTAATACATGTGTGAATACATAGACCACAACATGTTCCTAGTGAGCCTCTAGTTGACTAGCTCGTTGATCAACAGATAGTCATGGTTTCCTGAATATGGACATTGGATGTCATTGATAACGGGATCACATCATTAGGAGAATGATGTGATGGACAAGACCCAATCCTAAGCATAGCACAAGATCGTGTAGTTCGTTTGCTAGAGCTTTTCCAATGTCAAGTATCATTTCCTTAGACCATGAGATCGTGTAACTCCCGGATACCGTAGGAGTGCTTTGGGTGTACCAAACGTCACGACGTAACTGGGTGACTATAAAGGTATACTACGGGTATCCCCAAAAGTATCTGTTGGGTTGACACGGATCGAGACTGGGATTTGTCACTCCGTATGACGGAGAGGTATCTCTGGGCCCACTCGGTAATGCATCATCATAATGAGCTCAATGTGACCAAGTGGTTGGTCATGGGATCATGCATTACAGTACGAGTAAAGTGACTTGCCGGTAACGAGATTGAATAAGGTATTGGGATACCGACGATCGAATCTCGGGCAAGTAACGTACCGATTGACAAAGGGAATTGTATACGGGATTACTTGAATCCTCGACATCGTGGTTCATTTGACGAGATCATCGTGGAACATGTGGGAGCCAACATGGGTATCCAGATCCCGCTGTTGGTTATTGGCCGGAGAACTGTCTCGGTCATGTCTGCATGATTCCCGAACCCGTAGGGTCTACACACGTAAGGTTCGGTGATGCTAGGGTTGTAGAGATATTAGTATACGGTAACCTGAAAGTTGTTCGGAGTCCCGAATGAGATCCTGGACGTCACGAGAAGTTCCGGAATGGTTCGCAGGTGAAGAATTGTATATAGGAAGTCCAGTTTCGGCCACCGGGAAAGTTTCGGGGTTCACCGGTATTGTACCGGGACCGCCGGAAGGGTCCCGGGGGTCCACCGGGTGGGGCCACCTATCCTGGAGGGCCACATGGGCTGAAGTGGGAAGGGAACCAGCCCCAGGTGGGCTGGTGTGCCCCCCTTGGGCCTCCCCTGCGCCTAGGGTTGGAAACCCTAGGGGTGGGGGGCGCCCCACTTGACTTGGGGGGCAAGTCCCCCCCCCCCCCCAGGCCGCCGCCCCCCCTTGAGATGGGATCTCTAGGGGGCCGGCACACCCCCTAGGCCCCCTATATAAAGAGGGGGAGGAGGGCAGCCGCACCCTAGTCCCTGGTGCCTCCCTCTCCCCCCGTACCACCTCTCCCTCTCGCTGAGCTTGGCGAAGCCCTGTCGAGATCGCCGCTACTTCCACCACCACGCCGTTGTGCTGCTGGATCTCCATCAACCTCTCCTTCCCTCTTGCTGGATCAAGAAGGAGGAGATGTCTTCCCCAACCATACGTGTGTTGAACGCGGAGGTGCCGTCCGTTCCGCACTAGGATCTTCGGTGATTTGTATCACGACGAGTACGACTCCCTCAACCCCGTTCTCTTGAACGCTTCCGCTCGTGATCTACAAGGGTATGTAGATGCACTTCTCTCTCTTGTTGCTAGATGACTCCATAGATTGATCTTGGTGAAGCATAGAAATTTTTTATTTTCTGCAACATTCCCCAACAGTGGCATCATGAGCTAGGTCTATGCATAGTTTCTATGCACGAGTAGAACACAAATTTGTTGTGGGCGTAGATGTTGTCAATTTTCTTGCCACTACTAGTCTTATCTTGTTTTAGCGGCATCGTGGGATGAAGCGGCCCATACCGACCTTACACGTATGCTTACGTGAGACAGGTTCCACCGACTGATATGCACTAGTTGCATAAGGTGGCTAGCGGGTGTCTGTCTCTCCCACTTTAGTCGGATCGGATTCGATGAAAAGGGTCCTTATGAAGGGTAAATAGAAATTGGCATATCACGTTGTGGCTTTTACGTAGGTAAGAAACGTTCTTGCTAGAATCCTATTGCAGCCACGGAAAAACATGCAACAACAATTAGAGGACGTCTAACTTGTTTTCGCAGCATATGCCTTGTGATGTGATATGGCCAAAAGGTTGTGATGAATAATATATATGTGATGTATGAGATCATGTTCTTGTAATAGGAATCATGACTTGCATGTCGATGAGTATGACAACCGGTAGGAGCCATAGGAGTTGTCTTAATTATTGTATGACCCGCGTGTCAATGAATAAATGCCATGTAATTACTTTACTTTATTGCTAAACCGTTAGCCATAGTAGTAGAAGTAATAGTTGGCGAAGAACTTCATGGAGACACGATGATGGAGATCATGATGACGGAGATCATGGTGTCATGCCGGTGACGAAGATGATCATGGCACCCTGAAGATGGAGATCAAAGGAGCAATATGATATTGGCCATATCATGTCACTATTTGATTGCATGTGATGTTTATCATGTTTTTGCATCTTATTTGCTTAGAACGACGATAGTAAATAAGATGTTCCCTCATAATAATTTCAAGAAAGTGTGTCCCCCGAACTGTGCGCCGTTGCGCAAGTTCGTTGTTTCAAAGCACCACGTGATGATCGGGTGTGATAGATTCCAACGTCCACATACAACGGGTGTAAGACAGATTTACACATGCAAAAACACTTAGGTTAACTTGACAAGCCTAGCATGTATAGACATGGCCTCGGAACACAAGAGACCGAAAGGTCGAACATGAGTCGTATGGAAGATACGATCAACATGGAGATGTTCACCGATGATGACTAGTCCGTCTCACGTGATGATCGGACACGGTCTAGTTGAGTCGGATCATGTATCACTTAGATGACTAGAGGGATGTCTAATCTGAGTGGGAGTTCATTAAATAATTTGATTAGATGAACTTAATTATCATGAACTTAGTCTAAAAATCTTTGCAAAATGTCTTGTAGATCAAATGGCCAATGCTCATGTCAACCTCAACTTCAACGCATTCCTAGAGAAAACCAAGCTGAAAGATGATGGCAGCAACTATATGGACTGGGTCCGGAACCTGAGGATCATCCTCATAGCTGCCAAGAAAGCATATGTCCTAGAAGCACCGCTAGGTGAAGCACCCATCCCAGAGAACCAAGACGTTATGAACGCTTGGCAGTCACGTGCTGATGATTACTCCCTCGTTCAGTGCGGCATGCTTTACAGCTTAGAACTAGGGCTCCAAAAGCGTTTTGAGCAACACGGAGCATATGAGATGTTCGAAGAGCTGAAAATGGTTTTCCAAGCTCATGCCCGGGTCGAGATATATGAAGTCTCCGACAAGTTCTACAGTTGTAAGATGGAGGAAAATAGTTCTGTCAGTGAGCACATACTCAAAATGTCTGGGTTGCACAACCGCTTGTCTCAGCTGTACATTAACCTCCCGGACGAGGCGGTCATTGACAGAATCCTTCAGTCGCTCCCACCTAGCTACAAGAGCTTTGTGATGAACTACAATATGCAGGGGATGGTGAAAACTATTCCTAAAGTATTTTCAATGCTGAAATCAGCGGAGGTGGAAATCAAGAAGGAACATCAAGTGTTGATGGTCAATAAAACCACTAGTTTCAAGAAAGGCAAGGGTAAGAAGAACTTCAAGAAGGACGGCAATGGAGTTTCCGCGTCCGGTAAGCCAGTTGCCGGGAAGAAGCCAAAAAATGGACCCAAGCCTGAGACTGAGTGCTTTTATTGCAAAGGGAAGGGTCACTGGAAGCGGAACTGCCCCAAATACTTAGCGGAAAAGAAGGCCGGCAACACTAAAGGTATATGTGATATACATGTAATTGATGTGTACCTTACCAGTACTCGTAGTGGCTCCTGGGTATTTGATACCGGTGCGGTTGCTCATATTTGTAACTCAAAGCAGGAGCTGCGGAATAAGCGGAGACTGGCGAAGGACGAGGTGACGATGCGCGTCGGGAATGGTTCCAAGGTCGATGTGATCGCCGTCGGCACGCTACCTCTACATTTACCTACGGGATTAGTTTTAAACCTCAATAATTGTTATTTAGTGCCAGCTTTGAGCATGAACATTATATCTGGATCTCGTTTAATACGAGATGGCTACTCATTTAAATCTGAGAATAATGGTTGTTCTATTTATATGAGAGATATGTTTTATGGTCATGCCCCGCTGGTCAATGGTTTATTCTTAATGAATCTCGAACGTGATGTTACACATATTCATAATGTGAATACCAAAAGATGTAAGATTGATAATGATAGTCCCACATATCTGTGGCATTGCCGCCTTGGTCGCATTGGCGTCAAATGCATGAAGAAGCTCCATACAGATGGACTTTTGGAGTCTCTTGATTTTGAATCATTTAACATGTGTGAACCATGCCTCATGGGTAAAATGACCAAGACTCCGTTCTCTGGAACAATGGAGCGATCAACCAACTTATTGGAAATTATACATACTGATGTGTGCGGTCCAATGAGCATTGAGGCTCGCGGTGGCTATCGTTATGTTCTCACTCTCACTGATGACTTAAGTAGATATGGGTATGTCTACTTGATGAAACACAAGTCTGAGGCCTTTGAAAAGTTCAAGGAATTTCAGAATGAGGTAGAGAATCAACGTGACCGAAAAATAAAGTTCTTACGATCAGATCATGGAGGAGAATATTTAAGTCACGAATTTGGTACGCACTTAAGGAAATGTGGAATTTTTTCACAACTCATGCCGCCTGGAACACCTCAGCGTAACGGTGTGTCCGAACATCGTAATCACACTTTATTGGATATGGTGCGGTCTATGATGTCTCTTACTGATTTACCGCTATCATTTTGGGGATACGCTTTAGAGACAGCTACATTCACTTTAAATAGGGCACCGTCTAAATCCGTTGAGACGACACCGTATGAATTATGGTTTGGGAAGAAACCTAAGCTGTCGTTTCTAAGAGTTTGGGGATGCGATGCTTATGTCAAGAAACTTCAACCTGAAAATCTCGAACCCAAGCCGGAAAAATGCGTCTTCATAGGATACCCTAAGGAAACCATTGGGTATACCTTCTAGCTCATATCCGAAGGCAAGATCTTTGTTGCCAAGAACGGGTCCTTTCTGGAGAAAGAATTTCTCTCGAAAGAAGTAAGTGGGAGGAAAGTAGAACTCGATGAAGTACTACCTCTTGAACCGGAAAGTAGTGCATCTCAGGAAGATGTTCCTGTGGTGCCTACACCGACTGGAGAGGAAATTAATGATGATGATCAAGGTACTTCAGATAAAGTTGCTACTAAACTTCGTAGGTCCACAAGGACACGTTCCACACCAGAGTGGTATGGCAACCCTGTCCTGGGAACCATGTTGTTAGACAATGGTGAACCTTCGAACTATGAAGAAGCGATGGCGGGCCCAGATTCCAGCAAATGGCTTGAAGCCATGCAATCCGAGAGAGGATCCATGTATGAAAAAAAGTATGGACTTTGACAGACTTGCCCGATGATCGGCGAGCGATAGAAAATAAATGGATCTTTAAGAAGAAGACGGACGCGGATGGTAATGTTACCATCTATAAAGCTCGACTTGTCGCTAAGGGTTATCGGCAAGTTCAAGGGGTTGACTATGATGAGACTTTCTCTCCCGTAGCGAAGCTGAAATCCGTCTGAATCATGTTAGCAATTGCCGCATACTATGATTATGAGATATGGCAAATGGACGTCAAAACAGCATTCCTTAATGGCTATCTTAAGGAAGACCTGTATATGATGCAGCCGGAAGGTTTTGTCGATCCTGAGAATGCTAACAAGGTATGCAAGCTCCAGTGATCCATTTATGGGCTGGTGCAAGCATCTCGGAGTTGGAACATTCGCTTTGATGAGATGATCAAAGCATTTGGGTTTATGCAGACTTATGGAGAAGTCTGCGTTTACAAGAAAGTGAGTAGGAGCTCTGTAGCATTTCTCATATTATATGTAGATGACATACTTTTGATGGGAAATGATATAGAACTTTTGGACAACATTAAGGCCTACTTGAATAAGTGTTTTTCAATGAAGGACCTTGGAGAAGTTGCTTACGTATTAGGCATCAAGATCTATAGGGATAGATCAAGACACCTCATAGGTCTTTCACAAAGCACATACCTTGATAAGATATTGAAGAAGTTCAATATGGATCAGTCCAAGAAGGGGTTCTTGCCTGTGTTGCAAGGTGTGAAATTGAGCTCGGCTCAATGCCCGACCACGGCAGAAGATAGAGAAAAGATGAGTGTCATCCCCTATGCCTCGGTTATAGGGTCTATTATGTATGCCATGCTGTGTACCAGACCTGATGTAAACCTTACCGTAAGTTTGGTAGGAAGGTACCAAAGTAATCCCGGCATGGAACACTGGACAGCGGTCAAGAATATCCTGAAGTACTTGAAAAGGACTAAGGACATGTTTCTCGTTTATGGAGGTGACGAAGAGCTCGTCGTAAAGGGTTACATCGACGCTAGCTTCGATACAGATCTGGATGACTCTAAGTCACAAACCGGATACATGTATATTTTGAATGGTGGGGCAGTGAGCTGGTGCAGTTGCAAGCAAAGCGTCGTGGCGGGATCTACATGTGAAGCGGAGTACATGGCAGCCTCGAAGGTAGCGCATGAAGCAATCTGGATGAAGGAGTTCATCACCGACCTAGGAGTCATACCCAATGCGTCAGGGCTCACTCTCTTCTGTGACAACACTGGAGCTATTGCCCTTGCCAAGGAGCCCAGGTTTCACAAGAAGACCAGGCACATCAAGTGTCGCTTCAACTACATTTGTGAAAATGTTCAAGATGGATACATAGATATTTGCAAAGTACATACGGATCTGAATGTCGCAGATCCGTTGACTAAACCTCTTCCGCGAGCAAAACATGATCAACACCAGAACTCTATGGGTGTTTGATTCATCACAATGTAACTAGATTATTGACTCTAGTGCAAGTGGGAGACTGTTGGAAATATGCCCTAGAGGCAATAATAAAATGATTATTATATTTCCTTGTTCATGATAATTGTCTATTATTCATGCTATAATTGTGTTATCCGGAAATCGTAATACATGTGTGCATACATAGACCACAACATGTCCCTAGTGAGCCTCTATTTGACTAGCTCGTTGATCAACAGATAGTCATGGTTTCCTGACTATGAACATTGGATGTCATTGATAACGAGATCACATCATTAGGAGAATGATGTGATGGACAAGACCCAATCCTAAGCATAGCACAAGATCGTGTAGTTCGTTTGCTAGGGCTTTTCCAATGTCAAGTATCATTTCCTTAGACCATGAGATCGTGTAACTCCCGAATACCGTAGGAGTGCTTTGGGTGTACCAAACGTCACAACGTAACTGGGTGACTATAAAGGTATACTACGGGTATCCCCAAAAGTATCTATTGGGTTGACACGGATCGAGACTGGGATTTGTCACTCCGTATGACGGAGAGTTATCTCTGGGCTCACTCGGTAATGCATCATCATAATGAGCTCAATGTGACCAAGTGGTTGGTCACGGGATCATGCATTACGGTACGAGTACAGTGACTTGCCGGTAACAAGATTGAACGAGGTATTGGGATACCGACGATCGAATCTCGGGCAAGTAACGTACCGATTGACAAAGGGAATTGTATACGGGATTACTTGAATCCTCGACATCGTGGTTCAGTCGATGAGATCATTGTGGAACATGTGGGAGCTAACATGGGTATCCAGATCCCGCTGTTGGTTATTGGCCGAAGAACTGTCTCGGTCATGTCTGCATGATTCCCGAACCCGTAGGGTCTACACACTTAAGGTTCGGTGACGCTAGGATTGTAGAGATATTAGTATGCGGTAACCCAAAAGTTGTTTTGAGTCCCGGATGAGATCCCGGATGTCACGAGGAGTTCCGGAATGGTCCGGAGGTTAAGAATTGTATATAGGAAGTCCAGTTTTGGCCACCGGGAAAGTTTCGAGGTTCACCGGTATTGTACCGGGACCATCGGAAGGGTCCCGGGGGTCCACCGGGTGGGGCCACCTATCCCGGAGGGCCACATGGGCTGAAGTGGGAAGGGAACCAGCCCCAAGTGGGCTGGTGCGCCCCCCTTGGGCCTTCCTTGCGCCTAGGGTTGGAAACCCTAGGGGTGGGGGGGGGGGGCGCCCCACTTGACTTGGGGGCAAGTCCCCCCCCCTAGGCCGCCGCCTCCCCCTTGAGATGGGATCTGTAGGGGGCCGGCACACCCCCTAGGCCCCCTATATAAAGAGGGGGGGAGGGAGGGCAGCCGCACCTTAGTCCCAGGCGCCTCCCTCTCCCCCCGTACCACCTCTCCCTCTCGCTGAGCTTGGCGAAGCCCTGCCGAGATTGCCGCTACTTCCACCACCACGCCGTTGTGCTGCTGGATCTCCATCAACCTCTCCTTCCCCCTTGCTGGATCAAGAAGGAGGAGACGTCTTCCCCAACCGTACGTGTGTTGAATGCGGAGGTGCCGTCCGTTCGACACTAGGATCTTCGGTGATTTGGATCACGACGAGTACGACTCCCTCAACCCCGTTCTCTTGAACGCTTCCGCTCGCGATCTATAAGGGTATGTAGATGCACTCCTCTCTCTCGTTGCTAGATGACTCCATAGATTGATCTTGGTGAAGCATAGAATTTTTTTATTTTTTGCAACGTTCCCCAACAGTCTGTAGTGTGTGCAGACTCCCCCAAACCACTTCTACATTTGCAATGGATTTGTGGGATCGAAAACATTTGTTCGTGTCCGTGAATGTTTGATGGACCCATTGAATTATAAAAAATGTCTGGGGCATTCGGTCATGCATGGCATTTAGAAGCGATTTTGGTGTAACCGTCGGAGATGTCTTTAGACAAAATATACGAGGCCAAAGACACCATTATACTCAAAACTATTTATACAGGCATGATAAAAACACCTAACAGGAATAGAGTGTTGTTTCTAAAAGCTAAGAGCCAAAACCTGGATAAAACTCCTCATGTGAAATCCCGTACCTAAATCTTTCACGTGTGCCTTGCTTCACAAAAATCCTACCAAATGTGTATTGTCATGGAATCCCCACAAGATACATTACATTGTAAGCATCAAATAACCAGATGACTTATCAACCACAATTTGCATGTGAAGCGGGTTTATTTGCATCCCTACTAACATACGAGCATCTCTAGTAGACCCCCCATAAATCCGGCGAGTATACGGGCTCGGCTCAATTTTTTGGGCAGAACAAAGCTCGTATAATCGTCCGGCCCGTAAATTTTTTACCGCTGCCCACAAACCGCCCAACAGAAGCGGTATATCTACGGGTTTGCCCGGGGGGGGGGGGGGGATGCAGGTCGAAACCCTATCCCTCCACCGTCGCGTTCACCGTGATTCCCCACTGTCCCCTCGCATTTCTTGCCGCCGGTGATCCCGCATCCGCCTCGAAATGCCATGTGGATCTTCGGCCGCGGCTCCTGTTGGGAAACATAGCATGCAATTTCAAAAAAATCCCTATGCTCACGCAAGATCTATCTAGGAGATGAATAACAATGAGAGGGGAGAGTGTGTCCACGTACCCTCGTAGACCGAAAGCGGAAGCGTTTGACAACGCGGTTGATGTAGTCGAACTTTTTCTTGTTCCAACTGATCAAGCATCGAACGTACGACACCTCCGAGTTCTGCACACGTTCAGCTCGATGACGTCCCTCGAACTCTTGATCCAGCAAAGTGTTGAGGGAGATTTGCGTCAGCACGACGGCGTGGTGATGGTGATGGTGAAGTGATCCGTGCAGGGCTTCGCCTAAGCACTGCGTGAATATAACTGGAGGCGTAAACTATGGAGGGGGGCGCCGCACACAGCTAGGAATCAATGTTATGTGTTCTAGCGGTGCCCTCCCCGATATATATAGGTTGGAGGGGAGGAGAGGCAGCTAAGGGGGCGCCCCAAGTAGAAGGAATCCTACTTGGGCGCCTCCCAATTCGGCCTCCCCCCTTGCCATATCCACCGGAGGGGGGAGGAAAGAGGAGGGAGGAGGGAAGGAAGGGGGATGCCGAATCCCTCCCCTTCCTTCTCCCTTCTCCCCTTTCCTTTCCCTCAGGTACATCCCATATGGGGGGTGCAGCAGCCCCTGCTGGCTGCTGCATTTCCCCTCTTGGCCCAATAAGGCCCATATCTTTGCCGGGGGGGTGCCCGGAACCCCTTCCGGTGACCCGATACATACCCGGTACCCCGGAACACTTCCGGTGTCCGAACACTATCGTCCTATATATCAATTTTTACCTCTCGGCCATTTCGAGAGTCCTCGTCATGTCTGTTGTCTCATCGGAACTCCGAACAACATTCGGTCACCAAATCACATAACTCATATAATACAAATCGTCATCAAACGTTAAGCGTGCGGACCCTACGGGTTCGAGAACTATGTAGACATGACCGAGACACCTATCCGGTCAATAAACAATAGCGGAACCTGAATGATTATATTGGCTCCCACATATTCTACGAACATCTTTATCGGTCGAACTGTTATGACGACATATGTTATTCTCTTTGTCATTGATATGTTACTTGCCCGAGATTGGGTCGTCGGTATCTTCATACCTAGTTCATTCTCGTTACCGGCAAGTCTCTTTACTCGTTCCATAATGCATCGTCATGCAACTAACTCATTAGTCACTTTGCTTGCAAGGCTTCTTATGATGTGCATTACCGAGAGGTCCCAGAGATACCTCTCTAATACTCGGAGTGATAAATCTTAATCTCGATTTATGCCAACCCAACAAATACCTTCGGAGATACCTGTAGAGCATCTTTATAATCACCCAGTTACGTTGTGACGTTTAATAGCACACAAGGTATTCCTCCGGTATTCGGGAGTTTCATAATCTCATAGCCAGAGGAATATGTATTTCACATGAAGAAAGCAATAGCAATAAAATGGAACGATCATAACACTAAGCTAACGGATGAGTCATGTCCATCACATCATTCTCCTAATGATGTGATCCCGTTCATAAAATGACAACACATGTCTATGGTTAAGAAACATAACCATCTTTAATTAATGAGCTAGTCTAGTAAAGGCTTACTAGGGACACGGTGTTTTTGTCTATGTATCCACACATCTATCAAGTTTCCGGTTAATACAATTCTAGCATGAATAATAAACATTTATCATGAAGTAAGGAAATATAAAATAACAACTTTATTATTTCCTCTAGGGCATATTTTCTTCAGCTCCGACGGTCGCCGCGACCCCGAGCGCGAGCGTCGTGTCCGCTCGGACGGCGCGAGGAAGCGCGGGGCCAAGAAGTGGATGAACCGGGGCCTCTCGCCGCCG
Source organism: Triticum aestivum (assembly GCF_018294505.1). NCBI lineage: Eukaryota > Viridiplantae > Streptophyta > Magnoliopsida > Poales > Poaceae > Triticum > Triticum aestivum. The sequence goes on along the minus strand of NC_057795.1, from coordinate 401,962,037 downwards.
TCGAGGCTCCTCCGTCGCGAGACGGAGGAGTACGACCGTCAGCAGGCCGCGGGGTCCTCCGTCGCGGGCTCCTCCGCTGCGGGCTCGATATCTGCCGCGTGGCTCACCCGCGCGGCGAGCTCTTCCTCTTCTGGCGCGAGGCTTCTCCCTGTGAAGAGGGAGTGGTCGGAGGAGCCGCAGGAGCCCGAGGAGATCATGCGTCGCGGTGTCGTCGGGCCCGAGGACTTCGTCGCCGATGTCGACGCCGTCACGGCCGCCATTGCCGAACGCAGCCTGCGCGAGGAGGCGGAGCACCGGCGCCACCACGAGGAGCTCGAAGACCTCGTGTTCTAGTAGGCGGTCGCGGCGAACCTTGCCGCCAAGGAGAAGGACGACGAGTAGCGGTGCATCCGCGAGGAACAGAAGGAGAAGTACATCGACCTCGGCAGCTCCGACGAGGAGGATTGAGCTCCTCCACCACGTCGTCCATGGCCGCGAGCTCGCCGTCGCGAGATTCCCCCCCCCCCCCCCCCCCCAACTACTAGTAGTGAATGTAGTATGAAATATGAATTAGTGTTTGGTCATGTAGTATATGTAGTATGTGATGAACTACTATGGTTGCAATTTCTCCCGCGACTTTTTTCCAAATTATGTAGTTTCATATACGGTTTCTGTTCTGTGTAGTATGTGATGAACTACTATGATTGCTATTTCTCCTGCGATTTTGTTTCTTCAAATTATGCAGTTTCATATACGGTTTCTGTTCTGCCGCAGACGTTTTCGACCCGCAAACGAGATCTTCGTCGACCTATAAACGGCTTATGCGGGTCGGGATTTTGCGGGGTCAGCTAGAGATGCTCTAACAAGTGTGATTGCGCGAAATCTGTAATTTGAACCCGAATACATAGTGTGATTTTTTCACTGCTTTTATTTTGCTTCTGATGAAAGAATATTACGAGAACACAAACTTGAAAGTAAAACTGGGCAGAAATCTCAGCACCTTGTTCTCAAGATGATTAAGCCACACAACGCACCAAACATAAGACGAACGCGCATCGATCGGGAGCGCAGGCCAGCAGCGCTTCGCTGAAACAACCGATCCTTCTCATGCGGTCTACGCTTCCTCCGGTATGCCGCCCAGCTCAGGCCGCCAATCGCCGCGCCGCACGGCGGCGCCACCCTCCGACTCCGGCCATCGCCGCAGCAGCCGATCACGCTCCCCCTCACGCGCCGACTGCTCCTCCTCCCCCGGAGGCCCGAGCGCTGACGGCGGCACCACGACGTGCCGGTGCCGGCACTGCCTCCGGCTGACGCCGGCGGCGATGCGCTCCAGCTCGCCCCTGCTCACGACGATCTTGACGCTGCCCTCGCCCTCGCCGCAGGACACGACGGTCACGCCTCCGCCGTGATGAGGCGCCTGCCGCCTGGTGCTCCGGGAAGGGAAGCAGCGTTGCATGGGTTTCTGGTAGGCTACTAACCGACGGCACGTTCAAAATTATTGGTGCTCACGGTTTCTTCTCCTGGCGCGCGGATTACGAGTATATATAGACCAGTTGGACCAAAGTATTTAAACCAGAATTTTGTTCTTCGGCTATACTCATGATCCGGCTGCTATAATTAATTATTAAGTTGACATTCCATGCTGTTCGTTCAATCATCCAACTCTACGTGCGGCCGCGGCGAAGTTGGCGCCGTTCCCGTCCAATGATTTGCTCGCATCCGAGTCGCCGGCCACGGGCAGAACTGACATTGTACCATCGTATAATTGAGAGAATTCTGCAATACATGATTACACATTCCTACTGTTTTCTGAAAAATATTAGTCGATTCTAGAAGGGTTCCGTGCTTGTGTGTCTCATCGATGATCGACTCGATCCTTCCAGCTTTCCTCCTCTCTCTCTCTCCCAATGTGAGTCCACATGTGCTCAATCAGGTCATCTTGAAGCTGCATATGCGTATGTCAATTACGCATTTCATGATGAAATTGAATGAATTGTTCAAATGTCGCCGGTTCATGATGCTCAGGCTCAATATTTTCACCCTAAAAAAATATCAAACCCTAGGTCGTAGATGTTGTCAGCACGCTCATCCTCCACAATCATGTTATGCATAATCAAACAAGCAGTCATCACCTATCAACGTTTTCCAGTGCTTCATGTCAATGAAGGGTTTCGAACGATACCACATCGAGATTGAAGCACACCAAAAGCGATCCACATCCTTCCTAGCACTTTCTTACTCTTGGGAAAAATATCTGTCTCTTCTCTCCTTGCGGATTGGATATTGTATCACAAGAGTTGATCACTCAGGATAGATACCATCAGCTAGGCACTATCCCTTGTTGTAATGGTGGCCATTGATCTTAAAGTTGACCTCTGTGGAGTGGCCTTCTGCAAGCCTTGCGAACACTGGAGAACGCTGAAGCACATTGATACATTGTGAGAACCAGTCATGCCGACAAAAAAATGCCATATCCAAAGATCTTGTGAAGCCACCGCTTCTAATATGACAATGGCACCTTTTAGATGCCCCTTGTCTGCCCCTGCCAAAGAAATGGATTATTCTTCCACTTTCACTGCATACAATCTATGCTACCAAGCATGTGTGGAAAGCCTCTACCGACATTGATCGCCAACAACCTTTCTGTATCAGCGGCAGTTGGCTCTCTCAGGTACTCAGGGCAAACACCGCCACCAAGGCCTTGCAGAAACTGTACATTGATAGAAGACATGTGGACTCACTCATACGTACTTACTCATCCACAAGATTGTTCGGATTCCATATGCAAGCATGCGAATAACCAAAATGCATCTCTGGAAAGAGGAGAAGCCAAGCTTGCCAAGGGCATCCTCTTTGCACTCAAAGTATGGGTCATATGCCACCCCCTCCCCCGCGAATACGATTGAACGCATGTCTTTCCATACGGAAGCGGCGGCGAATTGAAGTGGTTTGAAGAGCGCGATATTCTCATAGTAATCAACATAGAGCAGGGCGTGGCCGCTCTCCCTATTGCAGTTCAAGGCCGGAGCATGCCCCCAGGATTGATCCCCTGAACCTAGGCCGTTGCCTAGCAAGGTGGTCATCCAAGGACGAATCATCCGATGAACAAATGAAGTTGTGGAAAAAATACTCGTCTCCGCTATCCATGGCACCTTTTGAGCAAAGCGTCGAACACCTTGCTGTCACGGTGGAGATGCACCCGGGAAGATCACCTGGAGCTCCACTCGTAGGCAACAAGCAAAGTTGGCGTTGACGGCCGGCGGCTATCTTGCACCTGGCGGAAGGTGCTGGGGTCGATTGGCGCCATCAGGTAGTACTTTGCTTCGAGGGCTAATAAACTTTCACAATAAGTATGCAAGTTCTTTATGACTAATGTGAGTCCATGGATTATACATACTCCTACATTTCCGCAATTTGTTAGCCTCTTCGGTACCGTGCATTGCCCTTTGTCACCTCGAGAGTTGGTGCAAACTTCGCCGGTGCATCCAACCCCCATGATATGATACGCTCTATCACACATAAACCTCATTATATCTTCCTCAAAATATCCAACATACCACCTATTATGGTATTTCCATAGCCATTCCGAGATATATTGCCATGCAACTTCAACTGTTCCGTCATGACTTGTGTGTTCATCATTATATTGCTTTGCATGATTATATAGAGCTGACATGGTATTTGTGGCACAACCACCGTTCATCATTATTATACATGTTACGCTAGATATTTGCACATCCTGGTACACTGCCAGAGGCATTCATATAGAGTCATATTGTTTTACTATCGAGTTGTAAGTAAATAAAAGTGTGGTGATCATCATTATTGGAGCATTGTCCCAATGAGGAAAGGATGATGGAGACTATGATACCCCATAAGTCGGATGAGACTCTGGATGAAAAATAAAAAAAGAGGAAATAAATGAGAAAAAAGAGAGAAAGGTCAATGTTACTATCCTTTTCCACACTTGTGCTTCAGAGTAGCACCATGTTCTTCATATACAGAGTCTCCTAAGTTATCACTTTCATATACTAGTGGGAATTTTTCATTATAGAACTTGGCTTGTATATTCAGATGATGGGCTATGCCCAAGGAAATCATGATCAACCAAGTTGGATGCACACCCACTTAGTTTCCGTTGACCTTTCATACACTTATAGCTCTTAGTGCAGTCATTGCATGGCAATCCCTACTCCTTGCATTGATATCGATTGATGGGCATCTCCATAGTCCGTTGATCCGCCGAGTTGATGCGAGACTTTCTTCCCTTTTGACTTCCCTTATTGATCTCTACCACCACATTCTATTCCGCCTATACTGATATATCCATGGCTCACGCTCATGTATTATGTGGGGTTGAAAATGCTGAAGCGCGTTAGAAGTACAATCCAATTGCCTGGTTTGACACCGGGGTGCTTATGATTTATATTTATGTGGTGAAGGCGGAGTCATGCAATGCTAGCATGATAAAATGAGTAGGGATAACATTCGTTAAGGATCGTATATTTTGAAAAAGTAATGATTATGCTTCTTATAGTCATGGATATTATTATGTTGATATTGTTACTTCGTCTTTTTTCAATAATTATACCGTAAAGAGATTACATGATACACATGTTAGGTAGCATGAAACATAAAAAAAATATGTTTTTTATCATTTACCTACTCAAGGACGAGCAGGAATTAAGCTTGGGGATGCTGATACGTCTCCAACATATCTATAATTTTTTATTGTTTCATGCTATTATATTATCAACCTTGGATGCTTTATATGCATTTTTATGCTATTTTACATCTTTTTGGGGACTAACCTATTGACCCAGTGTTGAGTGTCAATTCCTGTTTTTTGCTTGTTTTTTGCTTTTCAGAAAATCAATATCAAACGAAGTCCAAGCACGATGAAACTCTACGGTAATTTTTTCTGGACCAGAAGGGACCCTAAAAGGTTCAGGAGGAGGCCAGAAGACCTATGGGAGAGCCACGAGCTCATAGGGCGCCCCCTGAGCTCGTGGGTTCCGCACAACTCTGTTTGACCTAATTCCACCTCTATAAATTCACAAATATTCCCAAACCAACAAAGAGCCACCCAAAACACTTTTTCTGCCGCCTCAAGGTTCTGTTCTTCCGCGATCTCATATGGAGGCCTTTTCCGGTACTCTGCCAGAGGGGAAATCGATCACGTAGAGATTCTACATTATCCTTGCTGCCTTCCAATGATGAGTGAGTAGTTTACCATAGACCTATGAGTCCATAGCTAGTAGCTAGATGGCTTCTTCTCTCTCTTTGATCTTCAACACAATGTTCTCCTTGATCTTCTTGGAGTTCTATCCGAGGTAATCTTATTTTGCGGTGTGTTTGTTGGGATCCGATGAATTGTGGGCTTATGATCAGATTATGCATTGAAAGTAATTGAGTCTTGTCTGAACTATATTATGCATGATTGTTATCGCTTTGTATTTCTATCTGATCCATTCGTTTGGCTTGGCCAACTAGATTGATTTATTTTCAGCGGGAGAGGTGCTTTGTAATGGGTTCAATCTTGCAATGTCCCTACCCAGTGATAGAAGGGGTAGTAAGGCACATATTGTACAGTTGCTATTAAGGTTAAATCAACGGGGCTTAATCATATCGCTTGAGTTTACTTTGTCTACATCATGTCATCTTGCTTAAGGCGTTACTTTGTTTTTTTATGAACTTAATACCATAGATGCATGCTGGATAGTGGTCGATTGGTGGAGTAATAGTAGTAGATGCAGACAAGAGTCAATCTACTTGTCATGGACGTGATGCCTATATAGATGATCATTGCCTTGAATACATCATAACTATGCACTTTTCTATCAATTACCCAACAATAATTTGTTTACCCAATGTATGCCATGTGTTCGAGAGAGAAGCCTCTAGTGAAAACTATGGCCCCGGGGTCTAGTTTAATCATATTATAAAAACCAAAAATACCTTGCTACAATTTATGTACTTCTATTTTTTTGCAATTTATCCATCTACCTATACAAGACTTGATCCTTGCAAGCAACGAGTTCAAGGGGATTGACAACCCTCTTGCCCACGTTGGGTGCAAGTAGTTGCTTTTGTGTGTGCATGTGCTGTTCTCTAGGATTTGCGTGGTTCTCCCCGAGGGAAATACTTATCTCTACTATACTACTTCACCCTTCGTCTTCGAGAAATATCCCAATGCAGCTGACAAGTAGCAGCACCCTCGAATCCTTGAGAGTGTGCTCGAAGGTGGGGAGAAACTCCACAGTGATGCCGTGATACATCAGGTAATGGAAGTTACTAAAACTCCTATCCCAATGTTGTCCGCTAGCCATGTGAAGTAGTTATGGAGCCCTTGGGACTCCAAGAACCTTCACACTTCCACTTCATGGGCGTCATCCTCTGGCTGTTCACTCGTGCATAGTCCTTATTGATGGAAGCATGAAGATCGCCCCATTGTTTCGGGCACGCTTAGAGTGCGAGCCCTAGGCCTTCTTCCCAGCGGCGATTTCCGATCTCATTATTTTCTAGACACTACAAAAAACGACAGAAAAATGTAAGTTTTACATGGGGATCAAGTTCTAATACTATATAAGATTGATACTAACCTATTACCTTGAATCCTAACGTGTAAATCGAACGGAAAACAAGAAACATTTGAATCTCGTCTAGGATATGAACATGGATGAAATCACCACAAAAACCTGCAAATGAACCATGGATTGGAGGCAAAGCTCATCGACGATGAAGATGCACGGATCAAACGAACGAAATCCGTGAAGAAATGGAGGATTTTAGTTAGGGTTTGAGAGAGAGAGAGAGAGAGAGATAGATAGATAGATAGAGAGAGAGAGAGGTGAGAGGTTTGGGCGCTAGGGGAGTAAGAAGAAGATACGCCCTACGCCGGTGGCCTCATTATATAAAAATTCCAGTCATACGACCTCTCATACAGGCGCGAGTGCCCATATGGAATGCCGGCTCGTGTTGATTTCTGTTGATCTAGGGTTTGGGTACCTAGATCGGGCGCTCATATGGATTCGAGAGCCCATATTATAGACGTCGTTTGCTCTGTTCCCTAGGTTGATTTGGCTCAAGGGGTCAAACTGCCCACATGCGGGCGCTTGCCCCGTTCAAAACACCGTCTTCTATGCTGGATGTTTTGGTGATTCTCGGCGGAGGTCTCATACGACCGCTCAAACAATCGCGGGTGGTCGTATGATACATCATCATTCTCCCTGACCTTCTTTGATCTTCCCTTTTGTTTTTTCATGTGACCGCACATAGGGTGGTTGCGCCCGTATGACATGCCATCTTTCTCCCTGTTTGCTCTTATCCCTTGCCTCTTCCTTCCACCTCCTTTCTTCAATGTTTCTCCTATGACACAAAGTCAAAAACAAGCTTTTCAAGAGTTTTTCATCAGATTATTAATGAGAGAAAAACAACAAAAACATTTTTTTGACAAACTAATGGGTTGCTAAGCACTTGTTTTTAGGTTGCTAAGCTCAACCTCATACCTGAGTATTATGCCAAGTCCCTGGTGGCCTGAGATTTTCTTTACTTACCGCACATACTCGTTTGGGTGGGGGAACATAGTCCCCCTTTGCTCCTGGCTTCTTCAAGAAGTTATTATTTCTTCTTTGCAAATTCAACAAGTTACTTTCCCTTCGGAGCAGTCAAGCGTTGCACCTGCATATTCAAAAATGGTCTACCAAGGACAATTGGTAATTCTCTATCTTCGGGCATGCCAAGAATAACAAAATCAGTAGGTATAACATGCCCATCTAATCTTAGTGGAACATTCTCAGCCACTCCCACTAGCTTCTTTGTGGACTTATGTGCCATTTGCAAGGTTATGCTTGTGGGCATACATTCTGCTAAATTCATCTTATGATAAAGATTTAGAGGCATCACACTAACACCTGCTCCTACATCACAAAGAGCATTATTTATATCAAGATTACTAGCTGAACAAGATATAGTGGGTATGCCTGGGTTTCGCAACTTTTCTGGTATCTTATTCTCAAAGGTGTACTCCATTATTGTATCCACGTGCTCCTTCAAATTCATACTTGTTTTTTTTGTTAATGATGTCACACATGAACTTGGCAAAAGTAGGAATCTTTAATATATCAGTTACATGCATCAAAACTTTAAGATTAGCCATTGCTTGTAGAAAGGAGGAATAAAGTGCATAATTCGAAGGTGTCCTGACAGTCTTAGGGTAAGGAAGAGTTTTCTTTGTTTTACTTTGTTTTTATCCTTTTTCCTTGCCTCTTTGTTTATTCCTTGTTGCTTGGCTACTTTCTCCCCTGGTGGGATAAGGTGGTCAGGTGTTCCTTTCTACCCTTGGTTCTTCAGCTCTTTCAGCTTTTGGAACTATTTCTTCATTATTTTCACCATCTACCATTTTAGCATCAAGGTCAATTTGTTTGGCAGCCTCCGTTTCATTTTCTTGAGCATCCTAATACACCTATTCTTCAGGTTCTTCTTCACCAAAGAGCAGTTCTTTGTTCTCATGTGTTTTGCTCTGGCTCTTTCTTCTCCTTTATTCTTGTTACTTCACATACAACTCGGGGTCTTTAGGATCCTATGTTCTCTTACCAGTAGGAGTGGAAATTTAATTAGTAGAACATGATTATCTTTATCTAATTGAGTAAGCATCAAAGATTGAGTCTCAGAGAGTTGAGAACCAATCACAAAGCACCTCTTCCCATGGCAAGATAAATCAATCTAGTTCATCAAACCAAACCAATAAATTGGAGAAGAAATATGAGGCTATATTAATCATGCATAAAAGAGTTCAGAGAATACTCAAATAATATTCATGGACAGATCTAATCATAAACTCACAATTCATTGGATCTGAACAAGCACACCGCAAAAAGTCATTACATCAAGTAGAACTCTAAGAACAACAAGGAGAACATTGTCTTGAGAAACATCAAGAGAGAAGAAACCATCTAGCTACTAACTATGGACCCGTAGGTCTGTTGTAAACTACTCACGCATCATCGGAGGGGCAACAAGGTTGATGAAGAACCCCTCTGTGATCGGTTCCCGCTCCGGTAGAGTACCAAAGAAGGCCTCGAGATGGGATCTCTCGAGAATAGAGGCTTGTGGCGGCGGAAAAAGTATTTCGTGGACTCCCCCAAGGGTTTTGTGATTTTATGGTATTTATAGAGGCTAGGTCAAACGGAGCCACGTGGGCCCTACCACCCATCAGGGCGCGCCTGCCCCCTGGGTGCGCCCTGGTGGGTGCTGGGCCCATGCTCCCATGTCTGGTCTTCTCCTGAAGCTTCCAGTCTCTCTTATGTCCAGAAAAAATCTCCAAAAAGTTTCATGGCATTTGGACTTCATTTCATACTGATATTCTGTGAAACCAAAAACAAGCAAAAAACAACAACTAGTACTGGACACTAAGTTAATAGGTTAGTCCAAAAAATGATATAAAGTTGCTGATAAATGTATATAAAACATCCAAGATTGATAATATAATAGCATGGAACAATAAAAAATTATAGATACGTTGGAAACATATCAAGCATCCCCAAGCTTAATTCCTGCTTGTCCTCGAGTAGGTAAATGATAAAAATAGATTTTTTGATGTGGAATGCTCCCTAACATGTTCATCACATATACTTTTCTTTTGTAGCATGGATTTCGACTTTAAATGATTCAAATCAATAGTCTATAATTTTACATGAAGACATCAATACTCAAGCATATCAACAAGCAACCTTGTCTTTCAGAATATCAATACCAAAGAAAGTTATCCCTAGCCCATTATGCTCAATCATTGATCCATTCATGAAACACACTCAAATATTAGCTACATCCAATGCACAAGTATGCCAATAGTGTTCCCTAGTTGGTGCTTTATAAGAGAAGATGGAGGCTCAAAATAAAAAATAAAAATGCATAAAAGTAAATAGAAAACCCCTTTGTGGAGAGAAGCAGAGATTTGTAGAGGTGCCGAAGCTCATAGCTTAAATTGACAGATAAATTTATTTTGAGAGGCATGCTTTTCCTGTCAACAAAAATGACCGAGAATTCCCAATATCTCCCATGCTATATAAATCATTGATACGTATCTCTCGTATCTATAATTTTTGATTGTTCCATGCCAATATTATATAACTTTCACATACTTCTAGCAATAATTTATATGATTTTTTGGGACTAACATATTGATCCAGTGCCAGTTCCTGTTTGTTGCATGTTTTTTGTTTCACAGAATATCCATATCAAACGAAGTCCAAACGCGAAATTTACGGAGAATTATTTTGGAATATATGTGAGTTGGAATCAACAAAAATGGAGGCCCACGACCTCCACTAACCACCAGGGCGCGCCAGCACCCCCCGGCGCACGGTGGTGCCTAGTGGGCACCCTATAAGTCGGTTGGGGCTCTTCTTCAGGCGCAAGAAAGATAATTTATGGAAAAACCGTGTAAAAATTTCAGCCTGATCGTAGTTATCGATCTCCGGGAATTTAAGAAACGGTGAAGGGCCAGAACATAGGAACACAAAACATAAGAGAACAGAGAGGGAGATCCAATCTTGGAGGGGCTCCTGCCCCTTCGCCACCATGGAGGCCATGGACCAAAGGGGGAACTATTATCCCATCTAGGGGGAAGGCCAAGGAAGAAGAAGAATGAGGGGGCACTACTAGGGAAAAGCCTATACACAGAATCTTATCAGCAACACACTTTAAAATAAGGCGCTGCTGCTAATTAGCAGTAGCGAGCTCAAGCATAACTCGCTGCTGAAATAAATATAGCAGTAGCGCGCCCGCTCAAAGACGCGTTGTTGCTATAATTCCCACGAGGCCGCCACGAGGCTAGTTATAGCAGTAACGCGTTATAATGACGAGCGCTACTGCTACGTAGCATAGTAGCAGCGCATTCACCAATAAACGCTACTGCTAAGTTTACTACAAAACCATTCCATCTCCCACCCCCATCTCCTCTATCCGATCCACTCACAGTCACACACTCACTGGACCCCCTCTCAATCCCCTGCGCCGGTCCTCCCTCGTCGCCCCTCCTCCCTTTACGCCGCCGTCACCTCCTCCTCCTTGCTGGACTCGGTACCGACCTCCTCCTCCATCCTCCCTCCACTCGCCGCTGGCCGGCCCCTCCTTGCTCCGCCTTCCTCCTCCGTCCTCCCTCCATCGGCCACCGGCCGGCCCCTCCTCGCTCCGCCTTCCTCCTCCGTCCCACTCTCTTCTCCCTTCTCGAGTCGCCCCTCCTTCTCCCTCCTGCCTGCTACATTTTGATTTAGTAGGCTAGTTCATATGCAACATTTTGATTTAGTTGATATGATTTAGTTGATTTAGTAGGCTAGTTCATTTAGTTGATTTAGAACATTTTGATTTAGTTGATTTAGTAGGCTAGTTCATTTAGTTGATTTAGAACATTTTGATTTAGTTGATTTAGTAGGCTAGTTCATTTAGTTGATTTAGTATGAACCATTTTATTGTTATTTTTTCCATACATGGATAGGTACGTAGTTGCTTTTGTTTTTTTAATAAGTTACTTTTTGGAAAAATGTAGGTGGTACCTTGTCATCAAATTGCTTCTCGCGGAAGAAACAAAAATATCACATGCTACTGTTTTTCTTTCCTGTGAAGTGGATCGTTAATCCTTTGCTCATATTGCTTTAGGAAAAATGGCGCCACCACCACCACCACTATGTCGACTGTGCAAGTCAAGGTGCACCAGCAGCCTTGCAACTGGCAAGTTGTTCGGCATCTACTTCCAGCCGAGTTTTCATCATGCGGCGGTAAGAAATTAGATAAAATGTAATAACTATTTTATTTTTAGTGTTGGCATTACTGCATTGTGTCATTTTGCTTACTTTACACAGATCATCCCATGCAATGTGATGTTGAAATTCAACAAGCCGACAGGAGACACTGTGACATTTGAGGCTCCTGGGGGGCCGTACACTATGGAGGTTGAGAAAGGACGCAATATGTCGCAGATTGGAGGAGATGGATGGGCCCATTTCGTCGCTTGCATGAGTCTTACTGGTGGTGAGTTGATCAACTTCTCCTTCAAAGCAGAAAGACCCAAGCTGACTGTCATTTATCTCAACTTGGTGGAAGATGATGAAGATGACGAAGATGATGAAGATGATGAAGATAATGAGGACCCACTCGATGAAGATGATGAGGACCCACTTCATGAAGCCATCGTAGCTCAAAGAACAAGGCTGAGCGAGGAGGAGGTGTCCAACCTGTGGGACATAATTCTGCCACGTGCTGACTTTGTCCGGGTGCCATTCGTGACCCGCCTGACAAATACCATGGTTGATCGACATGATATGGTATGTTATACTTACAAATGCAAATTATCCGATGAAATACTTAGTGTACAGTCCAATGATATGGTATGTTGTGTGGAATCTAGTCGATGATATGTTTTAGTGTAGAGTTCAATCACATGCTTATTAGTGTAGAATCTAAGGAAACTATTAATAGTGTAGATAATCCATATGTACTTATTTGCGAGGCTATTTATTAATTGATATGTTTTTCTTACTTAGAAATTGGCAAAGAGCATATCTGTGAGTTATGGTATCAAGCCTGATGAAGAAGGCTCAGCTGGACTACGCCTTACTGCAAGGGGCTCCGTCACAACCTGTACTTACCGCGTGGACACGGACGGTCGCACACACTTAAACTCGGTTGGGTGGAAGAAATTACTTGATGGCAAGAATCTTCGTGTTGGACAGGCCATCCTAATTACTATCAGGAACACCAACCGCCCAGGCTTGAGGATGATGATTGTCTTTGATATCATCTAGAACTACATATGTGTGTGTGTGGCTATATCATCTAGAACTACATATGTGTGTGTGGCTATATCATCTAGAACTACATATGATGATCGTCGTCGATATCATCTAGAACTACATATGATGATCACCGTTGATATGACCTTGTACTACTTGAGGATGCATGTTGACTATGCATGAAATTGTTATCTAGTACTCCCTTCGTTCCAAATTAGTCGTCGTGGTTTGAACTAAAACCATGACGAGTAATTTGGAACGAAGGGAGTACTACCCAGTAATGGTTTATGAATTTGATATCTACTAGCAGTACCTAGTATCTAGTATCTGAAAGGGAAACTGAAAGGGAAAGGGGTACGGGGGAAAATGATGAAAGATATAGCAGTAGCGAGGGACTGCGAATTCGCTACAGCTAAGTAATAGTAGCGCATTCATAAAAAGCGTTGTTGATATCGTCAACAGTAGTAGCGCGGGTAGGGACCGTGCTACTACTATAAGTTAGCTGTAGCGCCTTATTAGTAGCGCGGCCACCAGCGCTGCTGCTAGCCTCAAAACCCGCGCTACTACTAGGGTTTTCCCTAGTAGTGGGGGGTTCTCCCCTCTCTCTCGGTGGCTCCGGAACGCCACCGGGGCACACATTCTGTGACGATGATCTACTCCAACAACTCTGTCATCTTCACCAATAACTCAATCACCTTCCCCCATATATATTCAGTGGTCCACTCACCTGCAACCCTTTGTGCCCTCTATTTGAAGATGGTGCTTTATGCTTCATATTATTATCCAATGATATGTTGCCATCCTATGCTGCTTGAGTAGATTTCTGTTGTCCTATCGGGTGATTGGTGAATTGCTATGATTGGTTTAATCCACTTGTGTTTATGTTGTTGTCCTTTGGTTCCCATCATATGAGCGCGCGTGTGGATCACACCATAGGGCTAATTGTATGTAGATAGGACTATGCATTGGAGGGCAAGAGTGACGGAAGCTTCTTCCTAACATAGAAATTGATGCATACATGATTCAAGGGGGACCAAGTTATATCTTAATGCTATGGTAGGGTATTACCTTAATGAATGTTAGTATTTGTGGATGCTTGCTAATAGTTCCAATCATAAGTGCATAGAATTCCAAGTAAGGGATGACATGCTAGCAGTGGCCTCTCCCACATAAAAACTTGCTATCGGTTTAGTAACATAGTCAATTTTTAGGGAAAATTCCACAAATCCTACCACTACTAATCCACACTCGCTATACTAATTTAATTGTACTTCAATTAGAATAGCACCTACTTTTTAGTTTTACGTTCTTTATTATCTTGCAAACTTATCCCTTCATACATACAAAGTACTTCTAGTTGTATTCTTGTTCTAGGTAAAGCAAACATAAAGTGTGCGTCGAGTTGTATCCGTGGTCGATAGAACTTGAGGGAATATTTGTTCTACCTTTAGCTCCTCGTTGGGTACAAATGACCCCTATACTTGTGGGTTATCAAAACCTTTTTCTGGCGCCGTTGTCTGGGAGCAATATAGTGGGGTGAATATTCTTGTGTGTGCTTGTTTGCTTTATCACTAAGTAGTTTTTATTTTCTGTTCTAGGTTGTTCTCTATCTTTAGTTATGGATATGGAACACGAAATACCAAAAAAATAGTTGTACTTGCTACTCATGGAGATGGAGAACCTCCTAAAACCCTCGATGCTCATTATGTTGAAAATATTAAACACTATTTTGATAATCCCGAGAAAACCCCATTCGACTTGATAATGGGAGACACATTGGATCAACGTGAATACTTTAGGGATTATCGCTTGACTCAAAAAGGGAAACTATTATGGGATCAAATTGAACTGTTGCATTGGTATGCTTGAGATATGATTATACTTGTTGCTCTAGGATGAAGGCTAAACACGTTTCCTTTTCATGTGAATTTAATGATAATGAAACCTTGGATTCTTATGCCAATGGTAGATATGATTACTATGATGTGGAATGAATAGAAGAATTTGTTGCTTTTAAGGGTGCCTATGAAATTGAATCTCTATTTGAAAACTATGAAGATTATGATGATGTTGTTTATAGACCTGAAAATTTTGCTATACTTAAATATTGCTATGAGAATTATAAATACAATTCTGATATTGATGTATTTATTGAGAAAGTCTCCGCTGTCCAAGAAGAGACTAATATTTTGCAGGAATCTATGGAAGAAGAAGATGCTAAAATTGTGAGCTCATTGGATGAAAAAGATGAGGAGGAGATGAAGAACAAAAGGAGGAAGAGCGGATTAGCTACCCATGCCCACCTGATAATAAGAGTAACTCTTCAACTCATACATTGTTTAATTTCCCTTCACGATTACCGAAGGATGAATGCTATGATGATTTCTATGATCCCATTGATTCATTTGAAATATCCTTTTTTGATGAAATTGATGCTTGCTATGCTTCTGGCCATGATGCCAGTATGAATTGTGCTTATGGAGATGAACTTGCTATAGTTCCTTATGTTAAAAATAAAATTGTTGCTATTGCACCCATGCAGGATAGTCCTATTATATTTTTGAATTCTCCCAACTACACTATATTAGAGAAGTTTGCTCTTGTCAAGGATTATATTGATGGGTTGCATTTTACTATTGCACATGATGATTTTGATGAATATATTATGCATGCGCTCGCTGCTCCTACTTGCAATTATTATGAGAAAGGAACCACATCTCCGCCTCTCTATGTTTCCACTACGATAAAAATTGCAAGAAATTGTTTATACTATGCATTTGCCTTTACTTGTTGTGGATGGATTGTTCTTTTATGACATGTCGATGCATAGGAAGAGAGTTAGACTTTCTCATTGCATGATATATGTTGCTTTGTGCTCACTACAAAATTTTAAATTATTGTTAATTAAAATTGGCTTTGATATACCTTGGGATTCGGGTGGATCTATTACTTGAGCTCTTAATGCCTAGCTTAATGGCTTTAAAGAAAGCGCTGCTAGGGATACAACCCGGGAGTTTTAGAGAGTCATTTTATTCTGTTGTGTGCTTTTATAATGTTCAAAAAAATAGAGGGGAACTTAAAACTTTACAAAAGGAGTGAAAGTGAGAGGGACGAACACCGTTGGAGTGGGGGATATCCTTGAATTTGTTCATGCCTATGAAAACTTTGTGAATCTTGAATTACAGAAACTTTTCAACAAAAATAACTATCCCCTTTTACAAATCCATTGTATTATAAAAATAATGTGCCAATATTTGCCTTTAAGATGATTAGATTGTTGTCCAAAGATCGAGGAGGTCTCGATATGAGGAGAAGGAGGAGAGGGAAGAGTTCAAGCTTGGGGAAGCCCAAGGCACCCCAAGTAAATATTCAAGGAGACTCAAGCGTCTAAGCTTGGGGATGCCCCAGAAGGCATCCCATCTTTCTTCAACCAAGCATCGGTATGTTTCGGTTTTCGTTTTGTTCCCATGATATGCGTAAATCTTGAAGCGTCTTTTGTGTTTATTTTTTCTTTTTCTTTTATGCACCTTGCTGGTATGAGATAGTCCTTGGTTGATTTATAGAATGCTCATTGCACTTCACTTATATCTTTTGAGTATGGCTTTATAGAATGCTTCATGTGCTTCACTTATATCATTTGAAGTTTGGATTGCCTGTTCATCTACATATAGAAAACACCACTGCAGGATGGTGCTAACGTGACACTACAATCAGAGACCCTTCAACGATACTGTGTGATGCATTAATCGCAAACGATGATGTAAAAAACCTGTCAAAAAAGATGCAAAACGTTTGCGATGGCGGATACATCAAACATAGTTTGGATTTACTTACGTGTGCGATGAGGGGCATACGGTTCACTCCAATGAACTGTTTGCAATGAGGCAGGACAACGAAATGGGCAACCAGATGAAAGTGTGTGCAATATATGGCATATAGTTCACTCGGATTAACTATTTGTGATTAGGCAACACAACAGAAATGGTCAGCCAGATCAAGGTGTGTGCGATTGACGACATACAGTTCACTGGGATGAACTATTTGTGATTAGGCGGAATAAAAGAAACGGTCAGCCAGATCAAGGTGTGTGCGATAGAGGGCAAACAGTCCACTCAGATGAACTGTTTGCGTTGAGCCAAGATATGGTTGCATAAGGACATGGTTATATAACCAAATTAAACATCAAATTACATAGGTGGCTACTACACACATGACATTTAATTGCACACACAAAAGTAAACTATTACATGCATAATTACATAGGTGGCTACTACACACATGACATTTCCACACACCAAAGTAAACTATATATTACATGCATAATTAAGTAGGATAAACGATCATCTGATCATCATCTACTTCTTGTGACTCTTGCCGCTACTGCTCTGCTTGTGGATCGATCCGGCCTCGTCGATTTGGGGAATGAGGCACTTCCTCATGTCAACGTTCTGCCTATGCATCACATAGCATGTGTACACGCTCTTGACCACGAACCTGAGGTGAGGTTCATCCAGTTGCCACATCCAGGCCCCGTGCCAAGATCGGGACTTGTTTTGTTGGCATCCTGTTTCATCTTATCGTAGTAGGGGTCGATGATGGCTGAGGCGAGTTCAACCAGGGAGTCCTTCTCCGTGCTGCCCCAGACCCTATAGTGCTCATAGATTTTGACAAGGTTCTTGGAGTCCAATCCTGTAACCCTGAGCGCTTTTACATCGTCAGTGGTTTCCACCGTAGCGAACTTGTAGTCGGTGTTGTTGACAAACCTAGCGAAACGGTCATAAGGCTCTGTGGCCATGCAGTAGTGGTAGATGAGGACATCATGGAGCATGCACAACTGGGCAACGACAACCTTCCGATCTATGTTGGGACAACCGCCGGTGTCCTGGAGGTCGATGCCAACCACCTTGTACTTGTCTTGGGCAAGCAAGTGCTCCACGGTGTTGATGTAGTCCTCCACCATGGCCGAGTCGATGGTGTACACCACAGAGAGATCAGTCTCCCTCGCATGGGTCTCCACTTTATGCTCGCCGAACTCCATTGGAGCGCCGCTAGATATCCTCTCTGTATGTGTCGTCATGGGTGTGCTTGTTGTGTTGTCGGGCGAGATCGAAAGGTTGAAGAGACTAGGTTATAATGGCCGTGAGAATTAATGGGGAAGCCGGACGGGCCTGGAATATCCACACGCCCGGATGGCAGTTCTAATTTACAGCGCGTAACTCCATTGTGTCGCACGTAACTGCATCGTGGCAACGCATGCGGCACAACCACATGCATATGGCCCCCCAACATGATCATGCGCATTCCCCAACCATTGGCAGAGCGCGTGGGCAGGGAGCAAGCAGAGCGCTCCACAGCCGCCTCAATGGTGAGCAACCATATATATGCATATAGCAGTTGAACACGCAAGGAAAATCTGTCCACAAGCCGAGCGCGTGGAGGTACGCGTGTAGAGTGCACCGACGGACGCGAGCAGAGCTTGCTTCTGTGCCTAACGGCGAGCACAACACGATGTGGCGCTTAACGGCGAGCAGAGCGTGCCGAGGGACGTGAGCAGAGGCCGACACAGTGATACGTGGCAAATAAGACGATATGTGTGAGCGATGGCGGAGACATCAAGCACGAATCAGATTAGAGTTGCGTGTGTGATACGTGACATACAATTGATTCATCCGAGCTGTTTGTGACAGAATAAGCCGTGTGCCCCATGGGCAAATGGTTGCTGGTATACAACCGTTTGCGATTGATGAATTCATCACCGACAGGTTCCCTAGTGTGGTCCGTGTCCGATGTGATATGCTCTGTCTGTCTGCACAACATCTATGCTCTGTGTACAGAAGAACAACATATATATACTTATAACAGGACATGATTGCAAAACCAAATTAAACATCCAATTAATTATATAACAAATACCATAAATATTGCAAGGTTCAAATTCCATCATTACAAGGCCAAATTCAAAGATTACAAGGTTCAAACTATTCAAACACATCAAATTCATCTTCTTCAGAATATTTTTCATGCATTATTTCCGTGAAAGGACCAGCCACCGAGAAGTCATATAGCGGCTCGATATAGTGACTTCCGAATAATCTGTCATATGAAGTTACAAACTGAAATTCAGCTTCTGCAGAGCCTTTTCCATTCGGCTATACATGCATGTGCTCTTTAGCAATCCATTCACTTCTGCGCAGTAAATATAGGGCAAACCTCATTACCTTGAGCAACCTTTCTTTCTCAACAAAGAACCTAGCGAATTTAATTTCTTGTGTGGTGCCTCGGTACTCGTTAAAAGTAATTTCTGTGAGATGAAGATCAAGGCATTCAATGGGATTGTTATATTCCCCAACATTTTCTACTTTCGGGCCTGCTAGTATCTGCAAATGAAGACAACATATTAGTGCCTAGCTGCAGATTTGAACACTTCGGGCCTCTTTGATTTGCAGGATTTCTAAAATACACGAAAAGAGTAAAATGTCACCTTCAATTTTTCATGATAAACTTTTATCACGAAAGCATGTCGGGTGAAGGAATGAAACGCATACAACACTAGCATCTCAAAAAATTTATGTATTGAAATCCTCAAAATTTCCTTTAGAAATCAATCTACATTTGTCATTGTAATCATGGGTAAAAGTAACAAAAAAATGAGCTTCATTATGGTTGACAATAAACAGGAAAGGAGCATCACCTCGATGTATAGCTTCTCCATGCAAGGAAATCATCTAAGGAATCTAACAACTTCATCCAGATCGGGGCCAACAAATTGTAGTGCCAAGATCTTCACTGTGTGCAGAGGCCGGGTCAAGCTTGTGGGAATCATTTTCTAGATGGCAGGCGAAGATATAGATCTACAAAAAATAGATAAATGTGTTCGCCAATAATATATAAGAAGGAGAAGAAGAAGAATGTTGTACCTGAATGAATAATGATCCAGTAACAAGTTCGTCTAATTCAACACACGAATAGCACAACACTGCCAATTTTTGTGCGTGAATGATCCTGATTCTTGCTAGACCTAATTTATCAAGTACATACAATCTCTCAAGGAAAGGCGCATTCTCAATGACCATATCGTGAAACACATATACTGAAAGCCTTGGGCGGCACCAGCAATGCTAATAAATCACAGATGAGAACAGAGGACTATTCTACGTACCTTCCCGAGGCGTCCGAAAGAAAATTCCAAAACCAACAATAAATTGCAGCGCTCGCGGCTCGCTTCCCGGTCTGGTGAGCGTGTGCGGCGGACTGCTCACAGTCGTCCCGTCTAATCAAACAGTTGGTCGCGGTAGTAAATGGTTAGTTGAACACCAACGGTTGGACTAATACGACTGTTTGTGATAATACTGTGGTGGCGATTTGTTAAAAATTCCTAGGAAAATCAATGTATAAAAAGGAGAAATGAACCCTGAATAATTTCATATGTTTAGCACAACTGCATGTTGCCTTTGTAAAATAAATGACGATGACGAAGTCAATGTCGCGCTGCTGCCCGCGCGAGACCTCATCGGGGGTGACAGCAACCTCCGCGCCTAGCTTCATGCGTTGCGTGAGTGCTTCACCAGCCCCGTCATCGCCACTCCCACCGATGGTGCGCTTTGGCAAAATCCTAATACACTCCATGCGGCGATGACAATTGTGGACGGGGTGTGCGACCGCCTATTATGACCAGCGGATTGGCCGCGCCATTAATTTGGAGCAGCGGGAGCGAGGTGGGCGGTGTTAAAGGGCTGTTTCACCTCCCGGTGAGCCTGCGCAGCAGACTGCTCGCATGCCTACCGTCATTTCACACAGCTACTAGCACGCCCATGGTGAGTGCGTAGCGAACACGCGCATGCCTTGGCCTCCCAGTCTGCCTGCATGGCAGACTGCTAGCATGCGTCTCGAAAACTCACGCATGCTCGTACGGCACATGGGGCGTGTGCGCGGCACATATTATATTGATTTTTCCTTTTTGATGATTAATTTTGCCACTTTATTGCTTAACTCAAGCAGGACACGTACATTGTTTTTCAAATGCACATGGTTCGAATAAAGAATCCTTTTGCGATATTGGTTGATAATTATTGATGATTTCCTATGTGTAAGAAGATTATATCAAAAATGGTCTCAAATATGAAAAAAACACAGTCTATTGGTGTCCATATGACACCACGATAAGTTTCATGAATTTCAACTTAGTTTTGGATTTACTGGATTTTAAAAACAAGATCTCGATGTTAGAAATTTCTTGCATGGGGACTAAACATGGACCCAGGGACACATACACATATGATTCTGCAATCCATTTTCGTGCACTATCACGAGTCTCATATAGATCAAATTGATTTTTGCACATTAAATCCCTGGGAAATCACTCAATGTATAAAAAACAAAGAAATGTTATCTATTTTTTTCAATTTTTAACAGTAAACTCCTTTGGTCGCATGTTCGCTGCAGAAAAGTTTGACATGCATCTTTGGGCCATATGCACGCGGTGGTCCTAGGACACTCACTCGCGCGTGACACTCTCTGTGGGCCCGCGAGGTCTCCATCCAGCACTGTGACATGCAGTGAGAGAGGTTAATTTGACTAATAGGGATGGTCATTTTTTGGTTTTTGTTACGTACTGTAGGGGTATTGATACGTCTCCAACATATCTACAATTTTTGATTGTTCCATGCTATTATATTATCTGTTTTGGATGTTTAATGGGCTTTAATATGCTCTTTTATATTATTTTTGGGACTAACCTATTAACCAAAGGCCCAGTGCCAATTTTTGTTTTTTTTTTCCTATTTTAGAGTTTTGCAGAAAAGGAATACCAAATGGAGTCCAAATGGAATGAAACCTTCGCGATGATCTTTCTTGGACCGAAAGCAAACCAGAAGACTTGGAGTTGAAGTCAGAGACGCAATGAGGCGTCCACGAGGTAGGAGGGTGCGCCCAGGGGGGTAGGCTCGCCCCCACCCTTGTGGGCCCCTCATAGCTCCACTGACCTAGTTCTTTCGCCTATATATACTCTTATACCCTAAAAACACCAGGGGGAGCCACAAAACCACTTTTCCACCGCCACAACCTTCTGTACCCGTGAGATCCCATCTTGGGGCCTCTTCCGGCGATCTGCTGGAGGGGGAATCAATCACGAAGGGCTTTTACATCATCACCATTACCTCTCCGATGAAGCGTGAGTAGTTTACCACAGACCTTCGGGTCCATAGTTATTAGCTAGATGGCTTCTTCCTCTCTTTGATTCTCAATACAAAGTTCTCCTCAATGTTCTTGAAGATCTATTAGATGTATATTCTTTTGCGGTGTGTTTGTTGAGATCCGATGAATTGTGGATTTATGATCAAGATTATCTATGAATATTATTTGGTTCTTCTCTGAATTCTTATATGCATGATTTGATATGTTTGCAAGTCTCTTCGAATTATTGGTTTAATTTGTCCTACTAGATTGATCTTTCTTGCCATGGGAGAAGTGCTTAGCTTTGGTTCAATCTTGCGGTGTCCTTTCCTAGTGACAGTAGGGGCAGCAAGGGACGTATTGTATTGTTGCCATCAAGGATAAAAAGATGGGGTTTATATCATATTGCTTGAGTTTATCCCTCTACATCATGTCATCTTACTTAATGTGTTACCCTGTTCTTATGAACTTAATACTCCAGATGCATGCTGGATAGCGGTCGATGTGTGGATTAATAGTAGTAGATGCAGGCAGGAGTTAGTCTACTTGACACGGACGTGATGCCTATGTTCATGATCATTGCCTTAGATGTCATCATAATTATGCGCTTTTCTATCAATTGCTCGACAGTAATTTGTTTACCCACCGTAATACATGCTATCTCGAGAGAAGCCACTAGTGAAACCTATGGCCCCCGGGTCTCTTTTCCATTATATTAAGTCTCTTTTCCATATTGTTGAATCTCGTTTACTATTTTGCAATCTTTACTTTCCAATCTATACAACAAAAATACCAAAAATATTTACTTTATTATCTCTATTAGATTTCACTTTTGCGAATGACCGTGAAGGGATTGACAAGCCCTTTATCGCATTGGTTGCAAGTTCTTGATAGTTTGTGCATGTATTTGGTGACTTGTGCGTCGTCTCCTACTGGATTGATACCTTGGTTCTCAAAACTGGGGGAAACACTTACGCTACTTTGCTGCATCACCCTTTCCTCTTCAAGGGAAAACCAATGCAATCTCAAGAGGTAGAGGTATATATATAGTACGTTTTGAAGAGGGTGGCCGAGGGCAATATATACTAGCGTCATATAGGACAGTCACTCGCGTGTGATGCTTCCATCCGTGGGCCCGCGAGGTTGTCCTCCGTCACTTTGACCCAATAAGGAGGTTTCTTTTTGGGTTGTGTTGCAGTAGGAGTATATAGTACACATCGAAGATGGGAGGATGGGGCGGGGCAACACATATATACTACACACACATCATGAACGATCTCGCTTTCTGTGGGTACTTTTCGGTTTCTGAGGCAGGTGCCACAAATAAGTTGTTCGTATTGGGTATTAAAAACATCACCAACACATTGGGCCACGTTGAGATGATGGTTGTCACTCATTCGCCTGTGACGCGTCCCTCCATGGGCCTGCGATGTCATCATCCATCTAATATGACACAACGAGAAAGGTAATTTGATGAACAAGGAGGATTATTTTCGGGTTGTGTTATAGTACGTAGGATATATATTACGCACCGAAGAGGGGTGGGGGCAACATATATATACTGGGTGTCATCAAGCTCGGTTCGTGTGGGGGACTTAAAGCTTTCTGAGGCAAGTGCCACATAAAAGTTCTACATATATTAGGTATTCAAACATCACAACCACACATCTCCATACATGTGTTTGGCCCACAAGCAAGCGATGGTGGTTGTCCCGTAGCACTCACTCACAGGGTTATTGGTGAGATGGTTTTTCCATCTCTGTGCGCCCGCATGGTCAATCACTTTGACAGACAGCGAAAGAGGTTAATTTGACTTATAATTAGGAGGGGATTAAATTTTGGTTCGTCTTATATGGTACGGTACATGCATGTCATGATGTGAGAGATAACATGTTATAGTTTGAGCGCATGTGTGTGCACGAATCCCTCCCACCGGGTCGAGGGGGGGGGGGGTAAGCACGCGACACGTCATGAACCAGATCTGTGTGGGGACAGTGCGATTTTCGACGCATGCATGTGCCACATCAAAATGTCGTGCTTTTGGTATTCAAACATATATGCATGCATCACGCATGTCCATTGATACGTCTCGAACGTATCTGTAATTTTTTATTGTTCCATGCTATTATATTACCTGTTTTGGATGTTTATGGGCTTTATTTTACACATTTATATCATTTTTGGGACTAACCTACTAACCGGAGGCCCAACCCGTATTGCTGTTTTTTTGCCTATTTCAGTATTTCGAAGAAAAGGAATATCAAACGGAGTCCAAACGGAATGAAACCTTCGGGAGCATGATTTTTGGTACGAACGTGATCCAGAGGACTTGGAGTGCAAGTCAAGAAGCAGCCGAGGCAGCCACGAGGATGGGGGGCGCGCCCACCCCTACAGGGTGCCCCCTGTCTCGTGGGCCCCTCGGGCGGCCACCGACGTACTTCTTCCTCCTATATAAGCCTACGTACCCCGAAAACATCCAGGGAGCCACCAAAGAAATATTTCCGCCACCGTAACCGTCTGTATCCGCGAGATCCCATCTTGGAGCCGTCGCCGGTGTTCTGCCGAAGGGGGAATCCACCATGGAGGGCTTCTACATCAACACCATAGCCCTTCCAATGAATTGTGAGTAGTTGACCACAGACCTTCGGGTCCATAGTTATTAGCTAGATGGCTTCTTCTCTCTTTTTGGATCTCAATACAATGTTCTCCCCCTCTCTTGTGGAGATCTATTCGATGTAAACTCTTTTTGCGGTGTGTTTGTCGAGATCCGATGAATTGTGGGTTTATGATCAAGTTTATTTATGAATAATATTTGAATCTTCTCTAAATTCTTTTATGTATGATTGAGTTATCTTTGCAAGTCTCTTCGAATTATTGATTTGGTTTGGCCTACTAGATTGATCTTTCTTGCCATGGGAGAAGTGCTTAGCTTTGGGTTCAATCTTGCGGTGTCCTTACCCAGTGACAGAAAGGGTTACAAGGCATGTATTGTATCGTTGCCATCAGGATAAAAAGATGGGGTTTATATCATATTGCTTGAGTTATCCCTCTACATCATGTCATCTTTCTTAATGCGTTACTGTGTTCTTATGAACTTAATACTCTAGATGCATGCTGGATAGCGGTCGATGTGTGGAGTAAAAGTAGTAGATGCAGGCAGGAGTCGGTCTACTTGTCACGGACGTGATGCCTATATACATGATCATGCCTAGATAATCTCATAATTATTTGCTTTTCTATCAATTGCTCGAGAGTAATTTGTTCACCCACCGTAATACTTATGCTATCTTGAGAGAAGCCTCTAGTGAAACCTATGGCCCCCGGGTCTATCGTTTATCATATAAGCTTTTAATCTACTTTTATTTGCATCTTTATTTTCTGCATCTATATTATAAAATACCAAAAATATATTTATCTTATCATAATATCTCTATCAGATCTCACTTTTGCAAGTGGCCGTGAAGGGATTGACAACCCCTTTATCGCATTGGTTGCGAGTTCTTTGTTTGTTTGTGTAGGTTCATGGGACTTGTGAGGAGCCTCCTACTGGATTGATACCTTGGTTCTCAAAAACTGTGGGAAATACTTACGCTATAGTGCCGCATCACCCTTTCCTCTTCAAGGAAAACCAACACAAGCTCAAGACGTAGCATCCATACATATGTTTGGGGCATATGCATGCAGTGATTGTATTTGGACACTCTCCCTAGCTTGGTTATCATCGACGGCCTATGTATTCGTGGGCCTGCGTAAACGTCCATCACTTTGACCAGCAATGCGAGAGAGGTTACTTTGGTCGATTCTTCTTCTCTTGGTTCGCGTTACCGGATAGTCGTACGTCGATCATGGTGAGATTCGAGACCTAAGTTTGAGGGCTTGCATACACACGAATCCCTATATACACTATAAAAGAAATACACTTCCGTGATGATACGTGTTTGTCACAGTAGGTCGTGTTTTCTATCATGCAGGTACATCCATGAAGATTTTATGATAGAATCAAGATAGTCATACCTGTGCTGTCGTAGAAATGTTCCATGACATTACCAAAATTATCATCACGGAAGTGTCCACTTCCATGACGATAAATCACGCATCACAGAAGTGCTTTCGTCAAGGGTGACTGACACGTGGCATCCACCGTAACGGAATGCCGTTAAGCTATCAGGTCCGGTTTTGGATCCGATAACCCATTAACAGCCCCGATCAATGGGGATTTTCCACGTGTAAAATCATCATTGGCTGGAGGAAACACGTGTCGGCTCACCGTTGGGACAGATGCCATCCACTCATTGGACAGAAGGCGCCTATTGTTGGAAATATGCCCTAGAGGCAATAATAAAAGCATTATTATTATATTTCCTTGTTCATGATAATTGTCTTTATTCATGCTATAATTGTGTTATCCGGAAATCGTAATACATGTGTGAATAACAGACACCAACATGTCCCTAGTGAGCCTCTAGTTGACTAGCTCGTTGATCAACAGATAGTCATGGTTTCCTGACTATGGACACTGGATGTCATTGATAACGAGATCACATCATTGGGAGAATGATGTGATGGACAAGACCCAATCCTAAACATAGCACAAGATCGTATAGTTCGTTTGCTAGAGTTTTCCAATGTCAAGTATCTTTTCCTTAGACCATGAGATCGTGTAACTCCCGGATACCGTAGGAGTGCTTTGGGTATGCCAAACGTCACAACGTAACTGGGTGACTATAAAGGTAAACTACGGGTATCTCCGAAAGTGTCTGTTGGGTGACATGGATCAAGACTGGGATTTGTCACTCCGTATGACGGAGAGGTATCACTGGGCCCACTCGGTAATGCATCATCATAATGAGCTCAGAGTGACCAAGTGTCTGGTCACGGGATCATGCATTACGGTACGAGTAAAGTGACTTGCCGGTAACGAGATTGAACGAGGTATTGGGATACCGACGATCGAATCTCGGGCAAGTAACATATCGATAGACAAAGGGAATAGCGTACGGGATTGATTAAATCCTCGACATCGTGGTTCATCCGATGAGATCATCGTGGAGCATGTGGGAGCCAATATGGGTATCCAGATCCCGCTGTTGGTTATTGACCGGAGAGTCGTCTCGGTCATGTCTGCTTGTCTCCCGAACCCGTAGGGTCTACACACTTAAGGTTCGGTGACGCTAGGGTTTTGAAGATATGTATATGCAGAAACCCGAATGTTGTTCGGAGTCCCGGATGAGATCCCGGACGTCACGAGGAGTTCCGGAATGGTCCGGAGGTAAAGAATTATATATAGGAAGTGCTATTTCGGGCATCGGGACAAGTTTCGGGGTTATCGGTATTGTACCGGGACCACTGGAAGGGTCCCGGGGGTCCACCGGGTGGGGCCACCTGTCCCGGGGGGCCACATGGGCTGTAGGGGGTGCGCCTTGGCCTAGATGGGCCAAGGGCACCAGCCCCTATAGGCCCATGCGCCTAGGGTTTCCACAATGGAAGAGTCCATGTGGTGGAAGGCACCCCTAGGTGCCTTGGGGGGGAGGGAAACCTCCCCTTGGCCGCCCCCCCTAGTAGATCTCATCTACTAGGGCCGGCGCCCCCCCATGGCACCCCTATATATAGTGGGGGGGGGGGGAGAGGAGGGATTGTACACCAGCCCCTGGCGCCTCCACCTCCCCCCGTTACGTCTCTCCCTCGTAGTCTCGGCAAAGCCCTGCTGCTGTGACGCCCTGCATCCACCACCACGCCGTCGTGCTGCTGGATCTTCATCAACCTCTCCTTCCCCCTTGCTGGATCAAGAAGGAGGAGACGTCTCCCGTCCCGTACGTGTGTTGAACGCGGAGGTGCCGTCCGTTCGGCG